>NW_020940360.1:9925312-9938342 GCF_900497805.2 Vombatus ursinus | reverse complement strand
GAGAGAGAGAGAGAGAGAGAGAGAGAGAGAGAGAGAGAGAAAGAGAGGGAGAGAGAGAGAGAAATGCAAGCATACAACAGTTTAGGGTAGCTGTCATCTCTCTCACTTATTTACCCGTCTTGGATGTCCAAATGCCAGCTGAGAATCTTTCTTTTCATGGTTATCATGTGATCAGTTAGGCTACTCTCTGGAGAGTTATTTGCTGTGTGACTGATGTGAGTTTGGCATGTGGGGAAATCATTATGAAATACAGCTCCTGGGTAATCTCTGTTGCTTAAAGTGTCAGGGAGCTCTTTTTTCTTCTGGCCTTTCTGTGTATCACCATAGTGACCCATGCTACTCATGCTGGCCTCAATTAAGGTTTTAATTCAAAGCTCCTAGGCTTAAAGCTAAAATGGACCTAAAAAACCATTTAGTTTAACTCCCTCATTTTATAGATGAAGAAACTGAGGTATAGAGAAATGAAGGTCATGAGGCCAGAAGTGGAAAAACTGGAATTTAAATACAGGTCTTCTGACACCAGAACCTATACTTCTCTTTTCTTTTTTGGGTGAGGCAATTGTGGTTAAGTGACTTGCCCAGAGTCACACAGCTAGTGAGAGTTACGCATCTAAGGCTGGATTTGAACTCAGGTCCTCCTGACTCCAGGGCCAGTGCTCTATCCACTGTATGACCTACCTGCCCCAAGAGCCTATATTTTTCCCCCTGTTTATCATTCCACCTGCCCTGAGTACTCTGTTTGAGGGTCTGTTGGTCTGCATTAATTAGTGGTCAAAGGGAAGTCCTAGGGACTACTTGGAGTTAGCCATGATTTACTTGGGTGGTGATGAAACAAACTTCAGACTCTGCCAGTGAACACTGGCTGATAATGAGTTTTCAGGGACTCCTCCTGTTCCAATTCTTAAGATCTGTTTTCAGAGAAGCAAGCATGCCCTCATGCCAGACTTGGCTTATTTACACACACCTGAAGGGGTCAGCTGAGATTATTTCCTTCCTTGTAGTCAGTGAAAAGGAAACTATATCTGACAAGTTATTTTCCTTACCTCTATGATCTCTTCAAATTTTATAGAAGCTAAGACCCACCCTACAGTATCTTATAAATCACTTAAAATAAAAAAAGCTCCGGGAGAAAAATAATTGTTGCTCTTGCTGAGAAGTAGTCCCTGATATTTGCCAAACTATTTGCTGCAATTAACTTTACAGGTTCCTTCAGGATGAACACAAAGCATAATTTAGTCTTTCAAATGAAAAATCCCTTTATCTCCTTAAGACATTCTGAGCAACAAGAAATGGGAGATATTTAATAAATTCTCTGCTTGCAGCCTCCACCAGATTGTTGAAAAAAAAACTTGATTTTATCCAAAGGCCAGCACAAGGTGAGGAAGTGAAAAAGAGAGTGTGGGAGAGGGAGAAGGAGAGAGAAAGGCAAGGAGAGAGAGAGAGAGAGAGAGAGAGAGAGAGATTGAGACTGAGATTTAATTTGGACTACTAAGCACCAGGAAATTTCAGTCTTAGTAATGAACATACAAGCCCATAAAATTAGTTCTGTAGATTAAGAATTTAATATTTAAGACTAAATCCTAAAATATGAGAAATATAAAAATTTCTAAGAAAGAGAATAGAAATAACTTGTCCTAGGTGCAACAGCACCCTTGTGCAGCCATCTGAAACAATTGAATGAGGTAAAAATTGCTCCTTCATCTAATGAGAAGCAGAGAGATCAGAAGAGACCAGAGTCCTCTCAAGACAATTCTTAGTCTCCTTTCATTCTAAATTGCTTCCTAGAGAACCCAGATCTTGGTTGGAAGCAAACCCAATGTCAGTCAACAAGCACTTATTAAATATTTTCTATGTGCCAGGTACTGTGTTAAATGCTGGAAAAACCATATATTTCAAGTTTTGAGGGCCAACAGAGAGAGTTTCTTCTCCCACCCCATACAGGCAAGTCATTTTTAAATCAAGCAGATCCTGCCCTATTAGCAGTGAAAAACTTGAGGCCCTCTATTTTTTGGCTAAAACTGAATTAGATATATTCTATCCTTTTTTTGAGGGTCATTTTTGATCATAGAGGTGCAACTCTCTTAATAATAGAAAGTTGCTGGGATACTAATGCATTATTGGTAGAGTTACGAATAGATCCATCCATTCTGGTGAGCAATTTGGAACTATCCCCAAAGGACTATAAAATTGTGCATATCCTTCGATCCAGCAATACCACTGCTAGGTTTATATCCCACAGAAATTTTTTTAAAAAAGGGAAAAGGACCTACTTGTACAAAAATATTTATAGCAACTCTTTTTGTAGTGGATAAGGATTGGACATTGAGGGGATGCCCATCAACTGGGGAATGGCTGAACAAGTGGTGGTATATGATTGTGATAGAATATTATTGTGCTATAGGAAAAGACAAGCAGAATGATTTCAGAAAAACCTGGAAAGACTTACATGAACTAATACAAAGTGAAGTGAACAGAACCAGGAGAATGTTATATATAGTAGTAACAATACTGTATGATGAAGAATTGTGAATGACTTAGTTATTCTTAGTAATACAAAGATCTAAGACAATCCCAAAGAATTCATGATGAAACATGCTATCCACCTCCAGAGAAAGAACTGATAGTGTCTGAACACAGACTGAAGCATATTATTTCTCTCTCTCTCTCTTTTATCTTCTTGTACAAAATGACTAATATAGAAATGTTTTATGTTTGCACATATACAACTTATATTAGATTGCTTACCTTCTCAGGAGGGGGAAGGGGAGGGAGGGAAGGAAGAACAGAATTTGGAACTCAAAACTTAGAAAAGTTTAAAAATTGTTTTAATATGTAATTGGGGGAAAATAAAATATTATTTAAAAGCAAACAAATAAATAAATTGATTGCTGGCTTACAAAAAAATAGAAAGTTGACTTCTCAAAGGAATCACATGACTCCTGGGGCTCACTTTCCTGAGAACTATTGTTGTGACAACCCAGTTAGGGAGAGGTGAGTCAATAGACCCTTCCCCCTAATTCCAAACTCCTATGAGGTAATTCAGTCAGTTAGATGGTACAGTGGATAGAGCACTAGGTTTAGCATCAGGAAGATTCATTTTTATGAGTTCAAATCTGGCCTCAGACACTTATTTAGCTGTGTGACCCCAGGCAAGTCACTTAACCCTGTTTGCCTCAGTTCCTCATCTGTAAAATGAACTGGAGAAGGAAATGGTAAACCACTCCAGTATCTTTGCCAAGAAAATCCCAAATGGAGTCATGAAGAGTCAGATACCACTGAAAAACAACTGAACAACAAAATAAGGTGATTAATTAGGTGCTAGTTGGTAATTACAAAACTGCTAGGAATGGCTAAGCAGGCAGTAGTCTCCTCATACAGATTATAGATCCATCAATCTTTTGGATATTCCTTTAAAAGTCTATATAACTGCTTTTCTTCCCTCCCTTTGCACCTCAATAAAACACAGGGTAAGGTTTTAGAAGCTAGCAGATTGAATGAGGAGCAAGAAGATTTCAGGAACAATTATTCAACTACTGAACGCTATCATGCCTTCTGTTAGCTTGCTAATAAAACAGCTGAAAAGAATTTAAGATTTTCTATAACATTCATTGATCTTTCATCAACCTTTGACTCAACAGAGAAAGACCATAACTGAGAGCTGAACTGCCCTTTGAAAGGGAATGGTATATCCACTGACCCTCAGACCTGCCATAGATATGGGAAAGCAGAAGGTATGATTTTCACTCCAGACCCAAAGCTTTACTAAGGAGTAGGGGGAGGATAGTAACATGGAAGATGAATACATAGGAATTAATAAGACTGGATGTAATAGGAAGTGCCTGCATAAAGATGGACAAGCCTTCTGAGTTCTTTCTCCTTCCTATATTACTTGCTGGCAACATCTTTCTTCTTCCTTTCTCTCCCTAATTGTGCATGTGTAGGGATAGGCATGGAGTCAGAGCAACAGCTGAAGGTAGTGCTCCTATCCTTTCTCCTTCAGGTTTTCTTTGATGGTATGAGTTATGATTCATTAGGACCTCTACTCTATTCTAATTACTATTAATCAGTTTGATATTTTACAGGGGAAATTAGATAAGATAGGTTCATATAGTAGACCTCAAACTTTAATGTAATATTCACTACTTGTTTACCAGTTATGAAGCTCACTTGCACAACCACAAGAATGATGACAAAGATATCTCCATCCTGTTTTACTCAAATTCCATGTCCAAATCCAGTGTGGTGGGATGCCTTGATGCTTTGGGAAGTTCCCTAACTTATTTTTTTCCTTTTTCAACAGATTTTTATTTTGTATGAGCCACAATTAACTTTATGACATTTAAAAATCATATAAGATGTCCAAGTATCGCCACGAAATAATGTTTTTGCTGCTTCTGAACACATTATAAAACCAACGGATTTTAGTTAGAAATTGTACTATTTCTAACTATTTTCAATCTTCATTTGTGAAACAAAACATCAACTTTTTAGCCTCAATATTCTTATAATGATATTATATAATTTAAATTTTTTTGGTAAATGGTATTTTGTTTTTTCCAATTACATATAAAGATAGTTTTCAACATTCATGTTTTATAAGATTTTGAGTTTCAAATTTTTTCTCCCTCCTTCCCTCCTATTCCCCCTCCCCAAGATGGCAAGCTATCTAATATAGGTTTTACATGCGCAATCATGCAAAAATATTTCCACATTAGTCATGTTGTGAAGGAAGAAACAGAACAAAAGGGAAAAGCTACAAAAAACAAAAGCCAAAAAACAAAACAGTATGCTTTAATCTGCATTCAGCCTCTATCGTTTTTTCTCTGGATGTGGACAGCATGAGTCTTTTGGAATTGTCTTGTATCATTGTATTGCTAAGAATAGCTAAGTCAATAATAGTTGATCATTGCACAATATTACTATTACTGTGTACAATGTTCTTCTGGTTCTGCTCACTTCATTCAACATCAGTTCATATATTTCATTCCAGGTTTTTCTGAAATCTTAGTTTTTAAGGTATAAATGCTCACACTAAAAATTTAATATTGACTCTGCTGATTCAAGCTGGCTCCAACATATCCCTAGACAGGGGGTTATAAGACAATAGCCCACCAATTGGTCTTCATCCTCCAGTCTATTCTATATAGTGTTATCAAATTAGTTTTCTTCAAGCATAAATCTAATGTCACTTAACTGATTAAAAAAACCCCTTAAACTTTTAATAGCTCCCCATTTCCTACCGAATAAAGCCCAGATTCCTTTTCCTAGTTTTTTAATCTGCTCTGATTTTTTTTCTTCCCCACAGAAGAAAGTTTCCTCTCCCTCTTCTGTACTCTCATGGTTGTGTCTCTTTTATTAAACTTTCTCTTTTATGTATCTTATTAAATACTATACTTTCACCTGCTGTATCAGAGTTATAAAGAGTTTGAGTTTTATTCAGTAGGAATGGGGAGCCATTAAAGGATTTTTTTTTAAGGCAGATAAATTACATGATCAGATCTATGCTTTAGGCATACTAATTTAAGAACACTATGTGAGTTAGACTGGAGAAAGGAGATGAGTTAATAGGTTTTTTTTTTTTTACTAACCTGTAAAAGATATATTTTATTTTACTGGGGATAGGTTATACACTGGGCCATCCTCAATCCTACCCAACTGAACTTGCTTTGGATCCTAGAATGGGATGACAAGGGAGAGGGATACCAGGGCAATGGGGACCCAAAGGTGACAATCCAAAGCCTTTCTATCCTTAAGCAATTTCCCCTCATGCATCCTATACTCCAGTCAAACTGGGCTATTTGATGCTCCTTAAACATGTCCCATGCCTTCATGCCATTCTCCTTGCCAGAAATGCCTCCTCTGTTGAAATCATATTCATCCCTCATTAGCCGTATCTCTCTTTTCACTTCATTTGAGCAAGGAGTGACCTCTCCCTCCTCAGGACTACCACAACATTTTATTTGTGTATCTCCTATTACCCTTTCTCTTGAATCTCTCATCAAATATCAACCTTTCACATGCTGGATCAGAGTTTACTTGGGTGTATATTTTTTCTTTTTGATGAGACTAGAACGTCTTTTGGGGGGAGGAGACCATGACTCAATTCTTGGTATATCTACTATAGCATATGGTCCAGTCTTTTTAAATGAGTATTATGAATAATCAAATATTTGTTAATTAAATGAAGAAAATGAAGAGTTAAATGAAGAAAAATGGACACTCAAGTAACCCCATATAATAGAAGACAGTGTGGTATAGTGGAAAGAGAAATGGATTTGGAGTTGGAGGACCAGGGCCCAAATCTCTGCTAATCCTTGTGTGACTTTCAGCAAGTCACTTAACTCTGGGCCTCAGTTTCCTCATCTGTAAAAAAAAAAGGTTGGACTAAATTGCCTACAAGGTGCCTTCTAGCTATAAATATATACATATATAAAGGTTAAGTTGCTATGTAAATATTAGACATTATTTTCTAGGTAAATTAATTTAGTTCCTTTTGGGGGTCATTTTAAGCTAACTGAATTTGGATGGCTCATCAGGGTGAAGCTTTGTTTGAGATCACACATTCCAGAGTGGCTATACTGAGATTCTTTATGGATGATGTCAAGTTGCTACTTCACTAAACTTTTCATTCGTTCCCCCCAGGATAGTCTTTTTTATATTTATACAGTATAAAGCTGTAGGGTCTTAAAAAGCAATTATTGCCTTGTTGATAATTTCAACTTTCAGAAGGGAGAGGAAACCAGGAAAGGTATCACTACTCCAGACCTGATTCTGACCAATAAGGAGGAGCCAAGAAGTGGAAATTAAGGTACAATGGACAGAGTGCTAGTCTTGGATTCAGGAAGCTCATCTTCCTGAGTTCAAATCTGGCCTCAGACACTTACTAGCTATGTGACCCTGGGCAAGCCACTTAACCCTGTTTGCCTCAGTTTCCTCATCTGTCAAATGAGCTGGTGAAAGGAATGGTAAAGTACTCTAGTATTTTTGCCAGGAAAACCCTAAATAGGGTCATGAAGAATCAGATATGCCTGAAACAATGACAATGAGTCAGAGAAGACTTTATGAAGGGAGTAGGATCTTCAAGAATGTATACCACCTGCACAGGTGGAGAAGAAAGAGATGGGATGATCTGAGTGAAGGACAGCAGCAGGAAAGTACAAAGTATTCTCAGGGAATGTGAAGTGAATTCCTTTGTTGAAGTTGAGAATTTGAGTTGGGGAGTAGTGGAAGTTAAAATTAGATATATGAGTAGTGATTATCAATGGAATGTTAGACTCAGGAGTTCAGGCTTTTTCCTACAGCTAACAAGGAATTAGTTTCTGAGCAGAAGAATAAATTGGTTAGGTAGGGTTTTTTTTGTTTTGTTTTTGTTTTGTAGAAAAACAAGTGGCAGTATGCAAAATGAATTGGAGGATGGAGGAAGATAGGAGACAAGGATTCCAGTCCCTGGTCTCAAGGAGCTCACAGACTAATGGGAGATGCAACATGCAAACATCCATGTACAAACAAACTATATACAGGATACATTAGAAATAATCACCAGAGGGAAGGCACTAGAATTAAAAAGGATCAAGAAAGATTTTCTGTAGAAGGTGGGCTTTTAGCTAGGACTTAAAGGAAGCCAGGGGAACCAGAATGTGGAGATAAGGAGGAAGAATATTCTGGGCATGAGGGACAGCCAGTAAAAATTCAGGATGACAGGAGATGGAATGTCTTGTTCACAGAATAGCAAGGAGACCAGGGCTACTGGATCATAGAATATGTGACAGGGATTAAGATGAAAGGTGTTAAGAAGATTGGAAAGGTAGAGGAGGGGTAGTTTGTGAAGAGATTTGAAAGCCAAACAGAGGATTTTACATTTGATCCTGGAGGTGATAGGGAACCACTGGAGTTTATTGAATAGGAGGATGACAGGGTCAGATTTGTGCTTTTGGAAGAAAACTTTGACAGTGTCACAATTGAAAAAAAGGTAGACTGAGGCACAAAGTTGCAAGCACAATCAATATATTGGTAAGGCTAGCAATTACCAATAAATGAGGTCTCTCAGCTCCTCAGTAATCCAAAAAGACCATGAGGTGGGGACTTACTAGCCTTCATATAGTTTTGGGAAATATAAGAGAATGAAGAATAGGAAGTATCATAGATGGAAAACAATCTGATTGGATTAAAGTCCAGAACACAGGACTAGATGCAACCCTCCTTCCATTTTGTTGCTAGGGAAAGCTTGTTGGTGGTGTCCATCTGCATGGCTAGTTAATGTCATGGTGATACCAGACCAGACTTTCTTGAGGGATAGTCAGTGTTGCAGAGATAATAGACAAGGCTCGTTGGCATCCACCTGTGCCCTTCAAGCATAACAGATTTCTCCTTATTGTTGGAGGGCAGCTAGTGGTACAGTGATAACAGTTTTCTTTCAATTAAAGTGATTTACAGGAAAACAACTTTTAAACTTAATGCAGAGAGGAAAACTGAACTTCTGGACTTAAGAACTTCTGAATTTAACTCAGAGACAAAGAAACATGGCTTAGGCAGTTACAGAATAGAATCAAGTATAAATTATTAAATCAATATTTGATTTTCTCAGCCATTGAGTGGAGGTTGTCCTGGAGGAGGGAGAGACTTGTAGCAGGGAGACCAAGCAGCAGGCTATAGTTCAGGTGTGAGATAATTAGGGCCTTTACTAGGGTAGTGGGGTAGCATCAGAAGAGAGAAGGTGGACTATGTAAGAGATGCTACAAAGATAAAATCAATAGGCCTTAGCAACAGATTGAATATGGGGGTGAGGGAGTGAGAAGTTGAGGATGACCCCTAGGTTGTGAGCCTGGGAGGATGGTGGTGCCCTCAGTAGCAATAGGGAATTTTGGAAGGGGGCAGAGAGTTTTTGGGGAAAGATAATGAGTTTGATTTTGGACATGCAGAGTTTAAGATGTCTACAGGGCATCCAGTAGGAGATAACTAATAGGCAGTTGGAGATGTGGGACTGGAGGTCATCAGAAAGGCTAGGAAGGAAGAAAATAAGTATTTATTAGCCTCCTATAATATGTCAGGTGCGGCACTAAGTGTTTTGCAAATATTATATAATTCGATTCTCATGATAACCCTCGGAGGTAGGTGCTATTATTATCTCCATTTTATAGTTGAGGAAATTGAAGGAAGCAAATTAAGAGACTTGCCCAGAGTCACATAACTAGGAAGGATCTGAAGCAAGATTTGAACTCAGATCTTCCTGACTTCAAGTTAAGCACTCTATTCACTGGATCAACTAGCTGCCTCTGGATAAATAGGATGTGGGCTAGATAAGTATATTTGAGAATCACCAGCATTTAGATGATAATTGAATCCATGGGACCTGATGAGATCACCAAATGAAGTAGCATATAGGGAGAAGAGGAGAGGGCCTAGGACATAGATGTATGGGATACCCATGGTTAGTGGGTGTGACCTGGGTGAAAATCTAGCAAAGGAGGCTGTGAAGAAGCAGCTAGAGAGGTAGGAAGAGAGCCAGGAGAGAATAGTGCATTGAAATCCTAGAAAGAAAATACTATTAAAGAGAAGAGGATGATAACAGTGTCAAAGGCTGCAGAGAGGTCAAGAAGTATGAGTATTGAGAAAAGGCCATCAGATTTTACAATTTAGCAATTATTAGAAACTTTACAGAGAACACTTTCAGTTGCATGATGGTCTGAAACTGACTGTGGAGAGTTAAGAAAAGAATAACAGGCCCCTATCATAGATAGGCTTTTCAAGGACCTTAGCCAAAAAAGGGAGGAGAGATATGGGAAAGTAGCTAGTGAGGATAGATGAATTAAGTGAGGATTTTTTGAGAATGGAAGAGTCATGGGCATATCTGTAGGAAATAGAGAAATATTCAGTAGGCAGAGAGAGATTGAAGGTAAGTGAGAGAGTGGGGACTATAGAGGGGGCAATCTCCCAGAGAAATGGGATGGAATGGAATAGCTTGTACATGCAGAAGTGTTTGCCTTGGTAAGGAGAAGAGCTACCTCTTCATCTGAGATAGGGGTGAAGGAGGAAATAGTGACAGAAAGAGGAGCCATTGGAGATTTGAGGAGGGATAGAATGTTTTGGAAGAGATGCTGTATTTTTTTTGGGGGGGGCAGTTGGGGTTAAGTGACTTGCCCAGGGTCACATAGCTAGTAAGTGTCAAGTGTTTGGTCTGAGGCCAGGTTGAAGAGTTGCTGTATTGAGTGGGATTGTGAGTTAATTGGAGGTGGGAGTGTAAGACAATTGCCTTGCAGCAGTGAGGACTCAGTTGAGGTTATGTAACATAAATTTGTAATGGACTCAGGCAGGACAGTTTTGTGATTTTCTCCAGCTTCATTCAGCAGCATAGTTGTAAGAGACAAGGCAGCAGATGGTAGGGGTGATTCTAGGCTAAGGCTTGTCAGGGCAAGGCAAAGCAAGATTGCCAATATGACAATAGAGTCAAGAAAAGAGAGTGAAGAGTTAAACTGGTTCACCAAGGGGTCAAGATGGGAAAAGGAGAAGAGCATAGGTAATGGAGAAGTGATGGTATGGAAAAGGACTGAGAGGACAAGTGATTAGAGGATTTCTTAAAAAACATATTTTGTTACATATGACAAAGAACAGGATTTGGAGTTGCAAGGCAGAGGGAGAGGTGGGATGACACAAGTTATTATCTTGGAGTAATTTTCTGTTCCTCAATTCAATCTGTTGCCAAATATTGCCATTTCTACTTTCATAATATCTCTCCCACTCATCCCCTTCCCTTTACTTTCGTGACCACCAACCTAGTTGAGGCTATTATCACCTTTCTTGGGCTATTGCAATAACCTCCTAATTGGTCTTTCTGTCTTAAAAGTTCCTCCTCTCCAAGAAATCCATTCCTATAGAAGTGTTTTTTCCTAAGACATAGGGTCACCCTCATGCTCAATATGCTTAAATGGTTCCTTATTACCTAAAAGATCAAGCACACACTACTCTGTTTGCTATTTAAAGCCTTTCTTAACTTGGCTTCAACCTCCTGTTCTAGCCTTAATTACATCATTACTCTTTCCCACACTATATGGTTCAACCAATCTGTTCTGTTCCTCACACAGAACATTCAGACTCCCATTTCATGACTTAGCCTGGCTATTCTCCATGCCTAAGATGCTGTCCTGCCTTTCCATTTTCTTAGAAGTCCTAGTTTTCTTCAAAGCTCAACTCAAATGCCACCTCCTACATGAAGCCTTTCCAATCCACCCAACTGCTAGTGAGTGCTCCAAATTACATTGTATTTTTGTTGCATATATTTAGCATACAGTTTTATGTATATTTGTTGTCTCCCCAATTGAATATAAGCTCCTTGAAGATAAGAACTGTTACATTTTTGTCTTTTGTTTTTGTGTCTTAGTGCTTAGCATAGTGCCTGGAACATAGTATGTACTTAATAAATGCTTATTGACTGATTGATTGGCTCAAAGATTCTGAGTTTGAGGAAAAGAAGAATGGAGGTAAGCTTGAGGCCCTGGTTTTAGGAGGGAGATGAATTCAGTTTTACATGTTCTGTGTGTAAAGCAATGGTAGAACATCTAGGTGGAAGACATAGATTTGGGAATCATATATATAAAAGTGACAGCTAATAAGTGGATGAGCTTGCAAAAAGAAGTGGTTGTAGAGGAGGCATTATTGAACAACCTAGAGTATTATCATCTGACATTTGTGAACAATACAACATCAACAAAAGAATATCAGGATCTGAAAAGGAACCTTAGTTCAAGTTTATTTGCTTTAATCACATGACTCTAGCAGAGAAAAACACAATTTGTATGAGCAAAACATCACTTATAAAGGTTCATCAAACTCAAATATAAACGGCGGCCACTAAAACATAAGTAAGGATCCATGTAGATATATTGACTTAAAAACCCATATATTTATGTTACCTAAGTTTTCATGTATTTTCATTTATTTTGTTAAATATTTCCTAATTACATTTTAATCTGGTTGCACTACATGGCCCCCAATTCTCCTGAACCAGAACCAGAAGAAAGAAATTTTGCACAACACAATAAAACTACATTTTCAGATTGACCAACAAAACATATTATTTGAAGTGTTTTTTTAAAATTTAATTAAAATGTTGCTTAGTATTACCTGTCATTAGTCATATTATTGACTGGATTAATGATAATAGTAAAGAAATACTTGCTTTGTAGGAATCAAATTCCTATCAGTTCTGTAAATCCTGATTATAAAATTTTTAGATTTTAAATATTTAAATGGAAATAATAAAAGCAAATATACTGCATCTTTCCCATTACAATACTTGGATATTATGTGAGTATTATGCTGGAAAGTAAACCTAATAAATTGCTTAAACAAAATGGAAGCTATAAAATACTTGGGAATATATCTCAAAATTGATTCAGGGGCTATATAAATCTTACTATAAAACACAATTTGAAAACCTTTAATTAGACATTAAAATAGAATTCCTAAGAATCAAAGGAGAAATTGACAAAATTAAAAGCAAAAAAATTAAATTAAAATCAGAAGACATTTAAAGATAAAACAATAAAATAAACTATTGTCCAATTTGAACAATAATAGTCTGCCCCTCTTAAGAGGCATACAGAATTCAAATATACATTTGTCACATTGAGAGAAATTTTAGCTCACAGAACATGCAAATTGTTTTTCATGAAAAAGAGAATTTGCTCAGTCAGCCAACACTTTTGTGTTAGAAACTTAGATTTAACAACTTCTCATAGTAAATTATACTCACTTTAGTCAAGCAGAATAGACACATACACAGACATGCAATGAATAGGGCTAGCACAAAACAATAATATCTTTAACAGCGTCTCATTGGACCATTTTTTTTTGTTGTGTTGCATTGGAGATACCTGTTAAGCTGAAAAGTCAAGACAGTTTCTGAACATCTAAGTTCTCAGGATAAGCAAGAGGCTCTGAGTGAGAAAAAAAAGGTGGTGAGTACAGGGCAAGGGGAGAGAGAGAGGGAGAGAGAGAGAGAGAGAGAGAGAGAGAGAGAGAGAGAGAGAGAGAG
>NW_020940360.1:9918270-9925302 GCF_900497805.2 Vombatus ursinus | reverse complement strand
GAGAGAGAGAGAGAGAGAGAGAGAGAGAGAGAGAGAGAGAGAGAGAGTGAGTGAGAGAGACAGAGAGACAGAGACAGGGAGACAGAGAGAGACAGAGACAGAGACAGAGGGACAGAGGCAGAGAGACAGAGGGGGGGAGAGAGGGAGGAAGAGAGAAAGAGAGATACAGACACAGAAATACAGAAAGACAAAGACAGGGAAAGAAAGAGAGACAGAATTAGAGTGAGAAGGAGGAGAGAGGGGAGTGGGAAGGAGAGGAGGGGAGGGAAGGGGTGAGAGAGGGAGACAGAGAGAAAGAGGTAGGGAGAGAGAGAGAGAGAGAGAGAGAGAGAGAGAGAGAGAGAGAGAGAGAGAAACTTTCTAATTTACAGACTACATATATTTTTCAAGCTATTGACTAATACATAGTTATCATTGGTATTTCCTGTTTTCCCATGTGGTGATTTATGGATGTGTACTTTATTCTATCACATCTCTTTCTCTATAAGTCTGTCCTTCAAATATTTTATTTCTTTTCTTCACACCTAAATTAGATGGGAGCACTTCAGTATCTTCATCAAGGAACAGCTTAATTTGCTATGGAAGGGCTGTGTAGGGAAAACACCTATGGGAACCTATTGTAAATTTGCTCTGGGAATTTTAGGCTATATTTGCACAGTTTTTTCTGGGTCAATTTTCTTTTAATCCTATTTTAAGGCATAGATAATGAGCTCATCACATTTGCAGATGACACAATATTGGAGGAGATCAGTAACACAAGATGACAGAGAAATGATTCAAAAAGAATTGGACATCTTAAATGCTTGGCAAAATTAAACAAAATAAAATTTAGTAGGAATGAATGTAAAGGTTTATACTTTAAAGATCAGCTTTGCTAGTAAAACATCATCCTGTGGGGGACACATGGCTAGACAACAATTTGTCTGAACAAAATCTGGGGGTTTTAGTACAAGCTCAGTATGTATAAATAGTAGGATATGACACCTAAACAAGTTAATGTAATCTGAGTTAGCATTTAAGAAGGCATAGTGTCCAGAACTAGGGAGGTACACTGAAATATTGTGTTCAGCCTTAAGAAAGCATATTTTAGGAAGGACATTGAAAAGCTGTAAGTGTGCAAAGGAAGACAACCAGGATGATAAAGGGCCTTGGGTTCATGTCATATGAGTATTGATTGAAGGAAAGTAGGATTGTTAGTATGAAGAAGAGAAGTTTTAGAAGGGAGTATGATTCCAGTATTCAAGTGTTTCTTTGCCTCTTTGGTTTACTTTAACAAAGCAAACTGGTTTAGTTCTTCAGTTCTTAAATCTTCAGTTTGCCCAGGTAGTCAGTGCCTTCAAGGGTGGTGTTATACGTGGAATGTATATATGAAAAAATCAGGAATAGAAACAATTGTTTGAGTTAAAGAACTTATTTCAGATCGATAAGTGAAACAAATTATTATAGCAAGATTCTGAAGTGATTGGTGCAGGTCCAGCAATCTTGAGGGTACTATTGAGATACTATTTAAGAGTCCAGTTTGAATATTCTGTTTGACCATAAGATAGGATGTGATGAACTATGTGAAGGTAATCTTCACATAGAAGATTGTTGTTCAATTTTTGCAGTCATGTTCAGTCTTTGTCACCCCAACTAGCCTGTCTGCTTCTGGTAGATCAGCTCAAGAAGGTTTGATTAAAATCTCTATTAAGTGGAGAAAATAAGATGACTTGAAAAAAATAAAATTAAATTTTGACAAAGAATAAGATCTGTAGGAGGGCCAGGTGGAGTGGCTAATATCTTATTGCCTTTGGGTATATCATGTTGCGTATCATAAAATTATGAAATTTCAAAGTTGAAAGGGACATATACGGCCCACTAGTACAACCTATATTCAAAAAGGAAACCCCACTATAACACACCTGACAAATTCAGATTCAGCTTCTGTTTGAAGAGCTCTACTGAGAAGGAATCCAATACCTTATAAGGAGGCTCATTTTACTTATGGATAGATCTAATTTTTAGAAAGTTTTTCCTGATATCAAATCTAGATTTACCTTTTTGTGATTTCCATGTATTGCTTCTATTTCTACTCTCTGGCTCCAAAATAAAAAGTCTAATCTCTTTTTCACATGACCATCTTTCAAGTACTTGAATATAGGTATCATGTCTCTCCTCTCAAATTTCTCTTTCCAATTAACCACCCTCATTTCCTTCAATTAATCCTCATATGACATGTAATTAAGGCCCTTTACCATTTGCCACCTTGGTTGTCCTACTGTGGACATTCTCTTGTTTGTAAATTCCCTTCTGAAACTGTAATGGCAGGAACAGAACAAAATGTTTTAGATGGCATAAATTGGCAAGGGCACTGGTCCAGGATAATGGTTCTATTCAGGGCTCTGTGGTCACAGTAAAGCAATAACTCTTGTTCTTCTTAAGAAATACTACAGGGGCTATGGTAGGGGAGGGAAGGTTTTTTTCCCTAGACTATTTTTATGAAGTCATCATCTTTGGCTTGATCAATTTGATTTAATGCAATCTAATTTGTATTTATTAAGTTCCTATTATATGCAATGCTGGGGAAGCAAAGTGAAAGAAAAGTAGTTAGTCAATAGAACCAGTGAGTAGAATTTTGTGTGCCCATAAGTCAATGAATTGCATATGTGTTGGTAAATTCTCAGTCTCAGCCACACAAGACCTAGTCCTGCTAGTAGGGATGAGAAGTGCTGTAGTTGGAGCTGGACAAACATTTATGGCTGCATATAGCAACCATCTACCTCTATACAATGCTTCCCACAGTGCTGAAGTGGAATATGTACTCTTCAGAGTTCCATTTCCTGCCATTACAAAATGCCAGATTTCTAGTATCATAGTGTTGTTGTTATGGTTGTTGAGATAGCTATTTACAGGTTGAGTATTTGCTTTAATTTCCCACGAAGACCCTCAGAGGTTTGGTTTCCTGGATTGTAGATCTAGACTTGTGATAATATTCCTGGATAACCTCAGGCAGGTTGATGGAAACCTCTATTTGTGCTAATTCATCACAGAAAAACATAGACAAACCTTCCAAAAATTGGTCATCCAGGGCAGGTATATCTTATACAAAATCTTGATAGATTCCAGAAAGGGTTGATATATTCTTCCCTAGTTCCTTGCCTTTGCAAGAGGTGATAGATACACAAGTTGTCAATTCCAGGCCAAGGGCAGGTCAAAGGAAGAAATCCCTTTATGTTGCCTAGTAGGAGATTGGTGCGGTTGAGAGTAGACCAGATGGAAGCTTAAACCACCAGGAAGATTATTACAAAAGCTACCTTAGGTTATGGAGCATCCATAAGCATGGGATGGAAGTCCTTCAACAATTAGTATTGAGGCAGTTACCTTGATGTGTCTTCTCCTTCACAGATGAAAGGATCTGGGAACTAAATGTTTTCTTGGTAGACAGGGAAGCTGGCCCCATTCACCTTCAGAGTCACTAGTTTGTTTTATGAAAGTCGGTGAATGCTCCCCAGAGCATAGCTGGCCCTGTGGCATTCCTGCAGCATTTTAAGTGGTTGCTGCAGTACTGCAGTCCCTGGGTTCCTCTACAGGAGAACTTGCAGTGGAGGTAGCAAAACAGAGTAATTCTGAGTGGTTCAGCACCGAGGAAATGAACAGTACCAATCCCTTTGCTTCTGAGAGATTGCATCATCGCACCTTTGCTTAACAATGTTACTGGGGTAGATAAGGCAGAGGAAAGGCGTGAAGTTTATTAAAGAAGCTCATTTTTGTGCCTTTTAGGACTTTGGATTGTTCATAGAGGAAGATTAGAATAGAGATTAGCTTTGAGGGTGTGGGAAGGGTTGCTACTGATAGGCTCATAGATAAAAAACTGAAAGGGACCTTGGAGGTCATGTAGTGCAATCCCTTCATTATACAGATGAAAAATCTGAGTCTGAGACAGGTTAAGGGAAGGTCACAAGCTGATGGAGGCAGTGTTTGAGGCATCTAGGTGGGATAGCAGATTGAGTGTTACATTTGGAATTTGAGAAGACCTGAGTTAGAATCTTATCTCAGAAATTTAGTAACCTTGTGACCTGGGAAAATCATTAGACCTCTCAGCCTCAGTTTCTTCATTTGTAAAATACAGTACCTGTTTCATAAGATTGTTATGAGGATCAAATAAAATGACACAATTTGTAGGGAATCACTAGGTACTATGGAAAGAACACTGGCTCTGGAGTCAAAAGACCTGGGTTTAGATACTACTTCTGATGCTTGCTACCTATATGACCTTGGTTAAGTCACATTGTTTCCCATTGTCTCTCTGAGTCTTCATCAAAATAAAATGGTGGAGTTGGACTATATGGTCTCTGAGGTCCTTTTCAGCTCCAGATTTATAGTCCTATGTAAAGTGCAAGCTTTAAAGCGCTATCTAAATGTTAGCTATTATTATATCCTTTACATACATCCTTTGACTCCAAATTTAGAGTTCTTGCTGCCTTTTCTCTGAATTTCTCAAGGAGAAATTTTCTTGATATAAATATGTCTTTATGTCTCTTTTGTTGTTCACAGGGAGAGTTTGTGTGCCTGTGTGTCTCTCTCTATATGCCTGGTGTCTTGTCTTATGCATTGTTCATGTAGGTGTCAATATTCCATTAAAGGTTGAATCTGTGATGAAAATATCATTTGAAGACAGTCAGCTACATTTCCAATACAGTACAGTTTCTCATATTCTTCTCCCTCATGCACATGAGGGATATGTGTATATTGGTGTGTAATGAGGATAAAGCTAACAGAGCAGGACATTTTTAAGAGCCCAGCAAGGGGAGAGAATACGTTTTTGCTTAAGAACAAAATGTCCAGATTACAATAGAATACAAGTTCCTTGGAAGCTGGGAAGAAAAGTGAAGAACAGTCCTCACAGAATCCTTGGATGCTTTTATGAAACTTTTGCATCCTTGGGTTTGAACTGATTCCTGTCTGGGTAGGCTTACTCTTCATTATAACTTTGTATGGCTATCATAACATGATCTTCTCAGTAAATTAAGAAAAATTTGCTGAGAATGTGAGCTAAGTAGGTAGTGTGAGTGGGCAAGGATTAAAATAGCTTTATGTGGAGAGTATGATAGGAGATCAGTAAGAAAAGATTTTAGGTACTGCTATGCAACAGTAAGGATTTGGTAGGAATCAGTGAATTAGTAGTGGGTTTAGTCAAGATGGCTACATGGCTTTCTAACACTGCAACTTGAGAAGGTAGAATAAAAGCAGATAGTGAGAAAGATACAATGTTGGGGATTAGTACAAACAATCTAGAAGATTAAGAGGTGAGTAAGACTATGGTATTAGTGAAGAGAGCACGGAAGTGGCTGATCACAGGGTCTAGGCTTATCAGGGAGTCAAATGGAAGTTGAATGGTACTATCTACCTATATATTGGATACCCTCCTCACCCATGTAAGTTCCTTGAGGGCAGAGATTTTTTTGTCTTTGTTATCCCATTTGCTAGATGGACCTATGTACCTATTATATCATAAGGGTTTAATAAATATTTGTTGAATTGAATTAAATAATTCAGTAATACGTAGTAGGAAGGACAAGAATCATGTCGATACATACACTCATGATAATTAACATTTGTATAGCATTTCAGTGCTTACAAAACTTTTTACATATCTAGAACATAGGTTCTGTGCTCTCTCAAACTGTACTTGGGCTACAAGGTTGGGTCCTTAGAGCTCAGTTAGCTACTTCTTCTTCAAGATTCTATGGGTAACATCTTGTTTCCCCAGAGTGAGAGGTCCTCGGTGGCGGGAGGAGGCAGAGGCACAGTGAAGGTCCCTGGACCAGCCATGGAGAATTACCAGAAGGCAAACTCTGTAGACAAAACACTGGTCCCCCCTAGTGCCAAGTCGGCCTCCAGATATCTTGGAAATGGTGGTCCAGGATGGCAGCAAGATCCGTAACCTCTTTGGCATTGTATTGGGCTGGCTGGAAAGCATATTCACCTGACGAATACGTGCAGTGGTGCAGGCCGTGCCACAGGCAAAGCTGTAACCTATGCAGAGACCACCTGCCTGGTCTGCATCAGCTCATCAAACTGTACTTCCAGCAGACAGAGGATGCTAGGGTCCCTATAGTGCCCGAGGCTGGTCTGGACCCACTTACTGTACACTGACATGTGCCAGCTGTGTGGCTTCTGCTCAGCAAGGACCCCTTGGGCCCCAATGAGGGTGCTCCTTCTGGTCTGGGACAACTTTTACCCCAACCCCCCCCAACATACCCCTCAGCCTAAGAGGTGGGGCCCCCGGGGCCTCAGGACATTGGCAGGGAGGTAGAAGTAGGGCCTGAGGAGGGACCTTCAGGAGGTCCTGACCTCCTGAGTGGAAAGTATTTGAGAGCAGATTCTGAGGTGCTCCCCTGGAAGGGTAGGACAATATTGAAGTTCCCATTGCTGGTTTTTTTTTTTTTTTTGGTCCAGTGGCTCCAATCTTTGTCACATTGCTGTTCCCTCTCAATGGAACGGGACACATGACTCAAGAGCAGACGTGTGGATGACTGCTCTGAGGCTCTCTGTATTTGGTCAAAGAAATCTCAGCTCTTTCTCCCTCTCCCCCTTCCCCTTCCTCAGGAATGTTACCACCAGTTTTATCAACTTCTTGCCACTATTAGATTAGATTAGACTGGAAATATAAAGTGGTTTTCTCCAGGAAAGGAAGTGAGGAGTTAGGAATAAAAGTTCCATTTACACCAAAAAAAAAAAAAAGATTCTATGGGTAACCCTAATTGGTTTGGAAGTTACTTATAGGCCCCCATCTGGTGTATTATCTGATATCGATCAACCAGTTATAATCTTCCCAATATCCATTTACCAGTTAACATTAATTAGCTTTTACACAGGGATATTTATTGAGAAGATAGAATAGGAACTGAACTACAATAATCTCTTAAAGTGGGAGCAGACTCTTCCTTTTCTATACCTACTTGATCCCTGGGATGAGTGGATTGAAGAACAAGATGTCTTAGCTAGAGAGAGAGAGAGAGAGAGAGAGAGAGAGAGAGAGAGAGAGAGAGA
>NW_020940360.1:9883326-9918260 GCF_900497805.2 Vombatus ursinus | reverse complement strand
AGAGAGAGAGAGAGAGAGAGAGAGAGAGAGAGAGAGAGAGAGAGAGAGAGAGAGAGAGAGAGAGAGAGAATAGGGTAGGTAGAGGATTTTGTAGATACTTGATTTCTTTACACTTTTGCGAGAATCTCTATGCCATCTCTGCAGGAGACAAAGTCTCTCCTCCCCATTGTGTCTGGTGCAGAGTCAGATGGAGTCCCTTTGAGAAGTTAGGAGCTGATTTTTTTTAGATGGTATGAATAAAATTTGTTAAAGTGAGAGGTCAGAAATTTTGGGAGTGAAATTAGAATTCCCTTGCTTTGTCCTCTATCTTTGGAGTAGATAACCTCATGTATGACTCTATCTTTCTTTGTCTCTTTCTCTCAATATATATATATATATATATATTCTCACACACACACATACATATATACATCTTTTCTCTCTATTTTCTTAGTTGCTAAGTCTCTGACTTGGGGAAATCAGATGCTTTGGAAATGTGATAGATCTACAGATCAATATTAGCAAACTTAATTGAATTTAATTCAGCAAACATTTATTAAGTACCAAATACTTGTAAAGTCCTATGCTATTTGATAAAGATATAAAAATGAAACAATCCCTGCCCTCAAGGTACTTATAATGTACTGAGGTTGGGTATATAATATATACCTAGAGAAGTAAATTATATGTATGTGTATATATATTTATATATGTATGTGTATGGTATCTATATTTGGCATATATGTATATGTATGTATATATTATATTTGTGTGTGTATATGTGTGTGTGTGTATGTGTGTGTGTGTATGTGTGTGTGTAATTTCAGGAGGCAAAATGTTAGCAATGGGTATTTAGGGAAGATCTCTGTAGTAGGTAGCATCTGAGCTATATCCTGAAGAGAGCTAGGACTCCAAGAGGCAGAGGTAAGGAAGTATTTCATTCTGGTCACGTGCAAAGACACAGAGGTGGGAGGTGGGATGTTGTGAACAATGAGCTGGCCAATTTGACTACAACAGAGGAGAATATATGAAGGGGAATAAAATGAAATTAGATTTGGATGATAGATGAGAACCAGACTATGGAGGGTCTTACATGCCAGATGCAGGATTTTGTATGTTATCTTAGATGAAACAAGGAGCTATTGACTATTTTTCAGTAGTAGGGTGACATTTCTTCTTTGTCAACTCAGCAATGGCCTGCAGAAAAATGGCTGGTAATTCAGATGCTTCCTGCAATAATGATTTCCTTGAATAGTTTTGTTTCTAGCGCCCTAAGAGCTCACTTAAATTCCCTCGTGTCTTTATACAGCCATGTCAGTACATTTTGCTGTTAAATATTCATTTTTAAAAGCTGTGGTTTGTAAAAGAATCTGCACATGGGAAAAATGCTAATAAAGCTGGATAGGAAAAAACGTCTTACAGCCCTAAACTGTTTAGGGCTAGTGCAGATACACCCTGTGTTACTTTTCTCTTTGTAAAGAGGCTGTTAGCACAGTCTCTGTAGATAATGAAAAGCTCATTACTCTGCTTTGCAATGCTTTCCTAACCTTTCAAGAACTTGTCAAAGGGGGAAAAATTCAAGGGGCCTTATTCCAATCAGGGAAATAATTAGTGTTCTGATGGACATTTGGTATCTGATTTCCCTAGGGGGTGGGTTGCTGGTCTCTAATTGTAAGCCTGGACTC
This sequence comes from Vombatus ursinus, assembly GCF_900497805.2. Lineage (NCBI taxonomy): Eukaryota > Metazoa > Chordata > Mammalia > Diprotodontia > Vombatidae > Vombatus > Vombatus ursinus. Next base: position 9,916,596 of record NW_020940360.1, on the reverse strand, counting down.
TGGCTTCTTGGTCAGGCATATGTTTTGGGTGGGGGATGATATAGAAATGGGGCTAGAGATATAAATGGAAACAAATACAAAGAGAAAAAAGATGAAGAGAGAAAAATGAAGTTGAAGAGATTGAGCTAAAGATAGAACTAGAGATAGAGAAAGAGAATTAGAGGTAGAGAGGGATAGAAATATACACACATAAATACACACATTTAAGGAGAGAGGGAGAGATACAGATGGTCATTTAGAGGGAGAAATGGAGTCAAGGAATGGAGATAAAGATGGAGGCAGTGAGAAACAGAGATGGAAAGATAGGGAGCTAGAAGTAGAAATACATGTGAGACAGAGATGGAGATGAGAACGTAGCATTGTAGATAGGGATCTAGACTGATTTTTCTCCTTGTCACTCTTTCCTTATATGTTGGAAAGGCAAGCAGCAACTTACAATCAAAGAAAGCTCTCAATCGAAACAAAATCCCATCATACCAAGCCCTCTGACCTCAGTCACTGCTGCGAGTCGGTGATCACACCCTACACAAAGGAAAATGGCAAATTATTGATCCCTGAAAACAGCTTTGGTTATCTGTTCCAGGGTTGCACATTATTCTTCCTCAGGAGAAGAAAGATGCCGTCTTTCTACAGATGGCCACACCTCTCTTTTTAAAGATGGCCACTCCATCTCTCCTGTGTTTGTGCTTTTTTTACATGTAAATACTAGAGGGGAAATATTTAAAATATTCCCTGTACTACTGAAAACAAGATTCTTCATGTATTCAGACCTAGCATTGTAGTGGTGCTTTCACAGATTTGGAGCACCATCTAGTGGTCAAGAGGAGACTTAGTCACAGGAAAACCAAACTGGAAAGATGACTGTTTTCTTTTAGTTGTCAAAAGATACTGAGAGATGCTTATAAGAAATGCCGCCATTTAACTATCCATTGGAAAAAGAAGCTAAAGAATCACAACCACCAAAGACGATGGAAAAATCACTTATTGGTTGTGGAGTCAGAGGGTCTGGGAGCGTGTCCTTTTGCTGAAACTTATCACTTGCATAACCTTAAGTGTCACTTATCTTTCTTGGGCCTTAGTTTCCTCATCTGTAAAATTAAGATCAGATGGCCTTTGAGGTAGCTTCTAGCTATACACCTATGCTCCCAAGTTATTAGAGTCAGTATTGGCCAAAGAAAGGACTTTGTCTTTTCTGGTCCAATCCACTTATTTTACTAATGAGAAAACTGAGACTTACGGTGGTGGAGTGACTTTCCCTCATGTTATTTTAATGTATCTTGATTATTATTGCTGATGACCGAGTTTCTTAAAATACATTTTGTTCAATATTTTATTGTTCTTGTGTTCTATAGCTGTTATGCAAATTGAGTTATTTAGAATTTTTCTTTAAGGACTACCCACTGGCTCCTTTTCAGGATGTAAGAACATGTCTTTTGTTTCATATTTTATGATGGACTATAATGGAACTGATGTTTCCTTTAGTGATTTTTGACTCCAAGCTTATAGTTTGCTTCATAATTAATCCCTATAGAATTGATGGGAGGGTTAAGGACAGCTGATCCCTCAGTATTTTTGTTTTGTAAATAGAGAAACTAAGGCATAGATATATTAAGTTATGCCTAAATTTACCCCCAAAGGCAAAGAAAAATTTATGCCTTTTGTTTATTTAAGGCTTGAACCTTTGAAAACAACTTACCCTTTGGCATTTTGGATTTCGAAGGTCTTTGTCAGCTCCAATACCCTATGATTTTGAAGTAATCATTTCCATCATAATAGTTCAGGCTTTCATTACAGCTTCTCTGGCGTTTTGAAATAACATTTAACATTTTTTCTTAAAAAAGCAGTTTTTTTGGTGCTTTTTAAGAAAATCACAGTAATTTCTAGACATATGCCCTGCTCCAACCCCCACACTTTCCTTCTCCAAGCCCTCTTTTGTGACAAAGACAAACCATTAAGCAAAACCAATTGGTACCCCAGGATCTAACAATGACTGTAACATTATGCACCTGTAGTCTCCCACCTCTCTGCTGAGGGAGGTGTTTTCTCATCTCTTCTCTGAGCCTAAGATGTGTCATTACAATTATTTAGTATTTGGCTTTATTTTAGAGCTTCTTTTTTTAAAAATTGTATTATTGCAGTCATTATATATTTTCTGCTTGAGCCCATTATAAATTCACATTATTTAACCTCCTTGATGTTATCTAAGGGTGTGGTGGAGTCAGTTGTAATCTGCTTGGGAGAACTCCATTGGTCAATTTTTAGTGTGAGCATTTATACTTCAAAAATCAGCAAATGTTACAAATCAAGGCTTGATTGATTGTTTTTATGATTGTCTAGACTTAAGAAAGTGTTAATAATGCAGATTAAATTTAAAGTGTGTGCTGAGAGTCAAATTGTTAAACATTTACCAGCAGACCCCTGTACTGCTTTATAAACATTGCTTGAGATCAGCAGGAGTGTAGAAAGCTCAGGAAATGATATCATCACCAGGCTGGATTCCAGGCTAATAATAATCACAATAACTGGCATTTATATAGTGCTTTAAATGCTTTACATTAATTATCTCATTTGAGCCTCATAACACCCCTGATTATATCCTTTTTTAAAAAAATAAACATCTAGTAACCTTTGATCACAAAACTACAAAAATCATCTTCCTGGCTTTTAGATTCATTATTAAAAATAGAATCAAAATATTAATGTTAGAGACAGATGAACCTTAGAGATCATCTAGTTCTTCCTCTTTAGTTTGTAGGTAAGGAAAATGAGGTCTAGAGAGGTAAAGTTAGTTGCCCAGGGACACATAGAAAATCAATAGTAAAGCAACCTGGTAGAGTAGAAAAAGTGCTCAGCTGAATTCTCCCAGCATTCCCCTCCAAATAACTTTAAAATAATGCCTCAAATTAAATTTTGGAGTGGCAGAGCCAACAAAAGGTCAGAGTGAAACATTCTTCCAGGCCAAGACAACATAGGAGGTTGGAAAGACAGCAAAGGAATTAGGATTACAACCAAGAATAATCTGCCTAAACAAAACTGAGTCTAATCCTTGAAAGGGAAAAAATGGATATTTAATGAAATAGAAGACCTTCAAACATTCATGATGAAAAGACAAGAGCTGAATAGAAAACCTGATTTTGAAATACAAGACTCAAGAGAAACATAAAAAGAGAAATATGAAAGAGAAATCATAAGGTTCTCAATGTTGTAAAAGTATTTACCTTTCTATATGGGAAGATAATACATGTATCTTGAAGAATTTTACCGTTATTAGGGCAGTGAGAAGGATTCTGCATAGAAAGAAGGTACAGGAGTGAGTGAGTTGATTATGTTGACATAATGCAAAAAAAAAAAAAAATGGGTGGGAGAGATGCCCTGGGAGAAAAGGTAAGGGAGAGAAAGAATGGGGAAAATTCTCTCACATTAAAGAGGTACTGAAGGAAGAACACCTTCTTTGAAACTTATAATTTTGCCTAGCACACTGACAGGTTAAGAGACTTGCCCAGGGTTGCTGAATCAATGTGTCAAAGGTAAGAACTGAACTCAGTTCTTCTTGGTTTTGAGGCCAGGTTTTTAGTCACTGTGCTATGTTGCTTCTCTTATCAACAAGAATAATTGGTTGTTATCCTTCATTCTCAAAATGGACATAAGGAACAACTGAGAGATAGTGTCATAGAACAGAGGGCCAGCCTTGAGGTCAGGACAACCAGGGTCCAAGTCCTGACTATAACATCTACTAGCTATGTGACCAAATCATTTTACCCTCAATTCCCCAGGCAACTGTTTGCAACTGTAAGGTACAGATGAATTGCTGATCTTCATTGTCAGAGAACTGTTAGGCCAAGGAATAGTTTGCAAAACTTGCCCCAGGTGCCAAAATTACTAATTATAGCTCTGTCAGCATATCATCTTCTTGTGAACTACAGTGACCTTTACCTTTCAGTAATCCTTCTAGTGTTTCAATGAATTTTTCCAACCATACTTGCTATTCCAGCTAGATTTGGGACTTAGAGCTGAGAAGACCTGGGTTCCCATAGATGTATGGACCTGGGTGAGTCACTTAATTTCTCTGTGTCTCAGTTTCTTTAACTGTAAAATGGAAATAATAATAACACCTAATTCAAAGGATTTTTGTGAATATCAGATGAGTTAACATATGTAAAGTGTTTTGCAAACCTTAAAGTACTACTTTGAAAGATGAATGTTATTACTACTGTTATTATTACTAATATCATCATTATTATTATACTGTAACTCCATTTCTCTACTGGATATGATAGTATCCAGTATGATAGAAGTATGATAGTATGATAGAAGTAGTATGATAGAAGAAACTCTAGGATTCAGTTGACTGTGGCTATCCTAGCTCTACCATTGTTTTTCTTTTTAAAAATTATTTTTATTTATTTTGTTAAATGTTTCCCAATTACATATGAAAAAAATTTTAACAATCATTTTTAAAAATTTTGAGTTCCAAATTCTCTCCCTCTCTCTTGTCTCTCCTCTCTCCTTGAGAAGGCAAGTACTTTGATATCAATTATACATGTGAAGTCTTGCAAAAACATTCCATATTAGCCATGTTACAAAAGAAAACACAAACACAAGAAAACATAAAAATAAAGAAAGTTTAAAAAAGTATGCTTCAATCTGCATTCAGAGTTCATCAGTTCTCTCTCTGGGGGTAGATAGAAAGTTTCCTAATTAGTGAATTCCCTATATTAAAAGAATCACTGGCCTGGTCCCTATCTCTAATCTTGAAAATTAAATTCCAAGCTTATTTGTCTATGCTTCTGAAGGCCTTTAAGTGCTAACAACTCCCTCTGAATTTTGATGACTTTGGGCAAAACCCTTATTGCTCCATGCTAGTTATCTAGGTATGACTAGACAGGATACAAAATATACTACAGGTCTAGTTATGACTATGCTACAAGGCTATCAGAAACTGTCTCATGATGCCAACAGTCCCATTACAATTGCTTTAGTTACAAGGAGTGAGCTAGTTGTGACTTCCATTAAGTTTTTTGTTTGTTATTCCCTCTTCCTTCCCCCTGGCCCCTTACTAATCAGAAGATTATGGGTCTTTGATGTTGCAACACTGAAAATTATAAGGAATTTGCAGAAAGAGATTGTTTACAAATAGCTGTAAAATTTGATGAATAAAACTCTGTGATTTAGGCTTGAGTTAATTATGAGTTATAGAAAGAAGGAATGCCAGCTGACTCAGTTAACTTCTTAATTGCGTAATTGAGAGAGTGGAAAGAACTCTGGGCTTGGTGTCAAAAGACTTAGTCTTGAGTACAGGTTCTGCAACTTTCCAACTCCGAGACTGCTCTCAGTCTTAATCTCCTCATCTGCATAAAAGGAACTCTCTGTGCTATTTATCACTTTTGTCAACCTTAAATTGATAAAGAATTATGAGTTGTTAATTACCCCTCACTGAACAAGGTCTAATCTTCAATCAGGGAGGTAGGCAGATGATAGGACCATAGATTGGAAGAGACCTTAGAGGCCATCTAGTCTAACCCCTTCATTTTACAGATGAAGAAACTGAGGCCCAGGGAAATTAAGTGACTTATCCTAGACCATAATGACAGTAAATAGTAGATAGAGATTTTGAACCAGAGCCAATGCTCTTTTCCCTGTAACATACTTGCTATGCGTATGAATAAAAGATATTTGTTGGTTGCTGGAGCATCTTCTCAGACCCCAGCTCCTAACTTTACAATTCTCTCACTTCCTCATGCCTATTGAAAATGTTCTTCATTCTCATCTGACCTCCAGCTATAATTTTTCTATCACCCTGGTGTTCTTTCACTTGCTTCCCTTCCTAGTCTATATCCCATTGTGCTCTCCCACTGCATCCAGGGCCATTTCCAGTCATCTCCCTACTGGACTCAGATGGCTTTGGAAGAGAAAGTGAAGCTGGTGACTTAACCCATCCTTCTCTTATTTAAATCCAATTCATTTGCATGTCATAGCATCACCTCTCTGATGTCGTGGTTCTCTTTGAGAATGAAGGACAAACAACAACAACCACCCATTATATCCCCTGTATTCAACTTGGGAAAGGACAGGGGGACTCTATAAGGATTGGGGGTGTGTAGCATGGACTGCTATTTTCCCTTTCATCTTTTAGGCCAAGTCCCAGTAAGCAAATCTCTCCCATGTGGGAGGGGACTTTCCTGTATGTATACTCATACATATAAGCTGGTATCCCAAAGCTGTTGGTATGGTGACCCCCTTCTGCTTCTCTATTGCTCACTTACCCTTGGCCCTGAAGACTCCTTTGTTCTCTGAAATGCTCCCAAGACAGAGATTTGCTTTTTTAAAAAAGGATTTTACTAGCAACCAAGTGGAATAAGGTCAATGAAAACAAACTTTAATAGTATAGAGCCCTGAGCTTACCAAACATTGGAATCTTATCCTAAGATAGTCCTAAAGGAGCCATAAGTGATAGGCACAGGTTCCTGGGTTAACTAGCCTCTCCTACAATGGACAGATCAAAGGATAATTATTGTATTTAGTGCTGCAAGAGATCTTAGAGTTCATGTGTAGTCTAATCCCCTCATTTTACAGATGCCTAGGGATGTACTTATCCAAAGCTGAGCTTTGAATTCAGGTCCTCTGATTCCAAATCTAGTACTCTTTCTATTTCACCTGTTTCTTCTTGTCTCTTCTGAAAGTCTGGCATGATAATCATAGCAAGAATAATAATAATAGCTAGCCTTTATATAGTGCTTTAAAATTTACAAAGCAGTTTACATATGTTACTGTATTTTATCACATAATAGTTCTATGAAATAAGTGCTATTACTATTCCCTTTTTACAGAGAAGGGAGCTGAAGCTGAGAGAGGTTAAATGACTTATCCAGGGCCATATAGTTAGGAAGTATCTGAGGTAGGATTTGAACTCAGGTCTTCCTGTCTTCAAAGCAAGCAATGTGTTCACTGACTTCCATCAGCTCCTCATTTAATTTCTCTCCATATTTTTAACTTCTCCTTTCTCCTCCTTTTTCTATTCTGATGAAGTTTTTTCATGCCACCCCTCCCATTTGTTCATTGAGAATCATATTTACTCATTAAATAATGAGTCTTCCATTTTCTCTTCCTCAAAGAATTTCCAGGTGGGTTCCAGGCTGCCGCTCATTCTTTCCTTCTCTAGGCATGACCATATATTCTCTGGTTATATCACCCTTTCCTGGGTTGAACTTTCCAAACACAACAGATCTGTAACTCTATCAAAGAATAGCCTCTCCTCCTCCATGACTCCTCCTTTCTTCCTCTCTTCCCGATTCTGGATGTAAGATTTAACTTTGTGTCTTACTTCATTAGTCATATCTGAAATGTCAATACCGAACTGATGACAAGAAAGCACTATTCTCTCTCTACCCCCACCTTGTTGAATGAAGATAAGTCCTTGTTGAGTAGGAAGAGGTGAGTTTGGAGAAGAGAATATTTTCTCTCTTTTTTCTTATCTTTATGAGCTCTGGCCTTGACTAATGTCTTAGGAGGCAGTCAGGTGATGAAATACAGATTTTTTTTTTGTCTTGGAGTAAGGAAGATCTGAGTTTGACTCTTGTCTCAGACGTATATTAGCTAGAGAAGGCATTTAATCTTTTTCAGTCTCAGTTCCCTCATTTATAAAATGGGGTTAGTTGCAGTATCTACCTCCCATGTTATGTTATTGTTATGAAGATCAAATAAAATAATATGCATAAAGCTTTTTGCAGACCTTAAAGTGTTCTATACATTTTAAACTATTATTGTTATTATACGGATCCCTCACCAAAGCATGGAGGTGACCCTTGACCCACAGGAATTCTAACTGGAAAGGCTTTGGGTTTCATCCTGGTGATGGATAGTATGCCTGTTACTATCTAAATAGCTTATCTGTTTAGAGAGTTTCACCACCTTGTTGTTGGCCTCAGGGTGATACTTTTTTTTTCTTTGGTGTGGGGAGCCACTCTAGAAGACTTACTCCTTAATTTATAGAAGGCCTTTGATCTGAATCAGCAGAGGGAGTACCCACACTGATGAAATTACATCTCCTTGAAATATTGAAGTATGCGGTCTGGCAGGTCCATTCCAAGTTTATATTATTCTTCAACGTCCACATGTTTTATAAACACTGAGCTGCAAAATAGCTGCCTCTAGGATACCATCATTTCTTTGTAACAGAGGGATGAACCAGAATGAGGGCAAAGTGACCTGCTTAATCCTTCAGAAAGAATCAGGCCCGATAATGAAACATACCACTCACCTCATGCAGAAGTGATGGACTAGAGGTGCTGACTTAGCCACATTTTCAGATATGGCCAGTGTTTTGATGCATTTTGCATGACTATACTTACCTTTTTTTTTTTTTAATAAGGTAGGACTTCAGAGGGGGGAGTTGGTGGGTTGTGATAGAGATGCAGAAAAGGGAAGAACTTCACAGTTTCATATGCAATCCTCTTTTTTATTTTTTGCTGGTTGATAACAAATTATTTATGTCAATGATTTTTAAGTTTTTATTTTAAAAAAAAACACATAGAAGGAATCAGACTTGCCTCAGAGCACTCAAACATAGCTCTAATTCCCAGCCTTTTTCTCTTTTTCTCTTGGGAACCTGGGGGCCAGGTTTGCAACAACCCTTATCAAAGGTTTCTGAGATTCCAATCCTATTACATCACCTGGTGGTAAATCAATGTTCTCCCTGCCTTATAGAACTTCCTTGGATAAAAACAGTTTTAACTCTTGCTTGCTCTCTGTGCCCATGCTGTCCACCCCCACTCCCACCCCCAAAAAAGGTATCATGGCAGAGAGATGGAGGTGTACAATTATGAAAGCACTCAGCCTGGCATTGTGTCTTAGGGGCTTTTACCACTGCTTTGGTGTCCTGGGCATTAGCAACATTTTTAGAATCTGCTGGTTGTGATCCCTAAACTTTTAGCTGCTCTCCCAGAATACTACTGGTTGATCTTCTGAATAACTCTCTCCTCCACATTTGACTTGGACATAGCTCATGATTCCAGCCAACATTTCCAGACCAGTTACACAATTCCTTTTCCTGAATCCTCCTGACTTCTTGCCTTCCCATGGGCTATCCACCATGCCTGGAATATAATAATAATAATAATGATAATAATAATAATAATAATAATAAACATTTATATAACACTTTAAGGTTTGCAAAGCATTTTACATATGTGATCTCATTGATCCTCACAACAATTCTCTGAAGTAGGCTCTATCATTATCCCCATTTTACAGGTGAGGAAACAAACTTTGAGAAGTGATTAGCTTACAGCTAGTAATGTCTGAGATGGATTTTGAACTCAACTCTGTCTGACCCTAAGTTCTGTGCTTTATCCACTGCGTCACTTGGCTGCCTCATGTACCCCCTTCATCTCTGTTTCTTAAAGCTCCCTTCCAGGGTTAACTAAACCGTTACTTTCTACATGAAGCTTTTTTTGATTCCCTCCAGTGGCTAGCGCCCCCTCTGAAATGACTGCATATATTTGCTATTTACTTATTTGTGTAGGTGTTGTTTCCCCCTATAAGATTTAAATTCTCTGAGGGGAGGGATTTTTTTTTTAATCCACACTGCTTGGAAAATAGTAGGCACTTAAATTTGTGTGTGTTGATTGATTCTAAAACACAGTGCCTGACCTGTGGTAGAACATTCCAAGCTTGTACTGGTCTGATCAGCCACAGTCGGACACACTGTAACTTGACTCTAGCATAGTGATGTCATTTTGGTCCTCTTCGAGAATGAAGGACAACAACCAACCAACCACCTGTGTTCCTATTGATCCCATTTAGTAACAACCAGGGGCTTGTACGGTTCCTTTTAAAAAGAAACTATTTTAGGACCTTAGAGTAAACCTTCATGATGTCACCCAAGATTGCATTTCCAACTCCCCATAGGTTTCCTTCTGCTATACCCTGAGGCAGGAGATATATCCTTTTACATGCCCTTGACTCAGGGTGGGCTAGCCTTCTTTTTAGAAAAAGACCTTCCAGCGTGACCCTTCTATACTACAGTGTAGTTAAGACTTCTAACTTGTTCCTAGCCATGTCTGAACTCGTTTCTAGGTAATCTGGTAGCAACTCTAATTTGTATTTATGACCTGCTCCCCTATCCTTCCTAGGGGCAGCAGGGAAGTAGTGACTAGAGAGATTACCTCAGAGTCATGAAAACCATGAGTTCAAGTGGTACTTCTGACATGTACTGCTGGAATGACCCAGGGCAAGTAATTTAACCTCCCAGTGCCTTAGTCAACTCCCTAAGACAATCAGGCTCATAAACTTCCTGGACACCATTTCCAAATCATGTTTCCAGCTCTTCACCCATTTTCTTTGTCATCCTCACTCTCCTCTCACTGGAAACTTAAACTCTGCTCCTGGAGCCATCCTAGGATATGGTAGGTAAGCTTTTGCCTTATCTTGCCCAGACTCAGACCTCTGGAGCCAATAGCCCAGCCATTTATCCTCATCCTCTTTATCTCTTTTCTCCTGAAACTTCGACTATTCCTCCCCCCTTCTTAACCCCTCTTTATGTGTTGTCTTCTTCATTAAAATGTAAACTCTTTGAGCACAGGGGCTGTCTTTTGATATTTTTAACTACAATACTCAATGTAGCATAACACACAAAGTAAACACTTAAATGCTTCATCACTCATCATCTTTCATTCACAAGTAGCAGAGCAGGTTCTGATCTTCATTGGTACAGAGAATTTCCTCATTGAGAATTTCTCATGCCAATGAAATCACAGGTCTGATCTTCCAGAATTTGTTCTCCCCACCTTCATTCCCCCTATGCCAATTAAGATCAGAAGAAATTCAATTCAACGAGCATTTACTTAGCAACTTCTACGTGCCAGGCACTATGCACTTCTATGTACTAGTATGTGGGGTCTCAAAAACAAAAAAGTCTTTGCATTCAATTTGCATTCAATATCATATAGCAGATGCTTAGTAAGTATTTATTGGTTGACACACTGACTGCTGGTTCCCTGTATGAGAGATCTTTGTCTAATGATTAACAAGTGGACATAGAGAAACCCCCACTTTCACCCCCCAGAGTCAATTGTTAACATTTACCTGAATACTCCTTGTTTAAGAGTCCTAAAAGCAACTTACTACCTGTATGACCTTGGGCAAGTTACCTAATCCTTCCAGGCCTCAGTTTCTTCCTTTGTAAAAATGCTTAGCTTAATCCATAAGGTTCTTGTGAAAAATGTAGGGTAGTGGAAGGAGTGTTCAAATACCTTCAAATGATGGTTCTGCCACTTCCTACCTCTATGATGTCTTAGTGCGGTGATAGGATTTAATACTGGAAGGGACTTTGGAGACCACTGAGGGCTAGCTCTTTCATTTTATAAATAAAGAGTGACGTACATGAGGTCATACTATTAAAAGCTGGAATTTATATAGTGCCTACTATGTGCCAGGTACTTTATAAATATTATTTCATTTGATCCTTACAACAACCCTGGGAAGTAGGTTCTATTATTATCCCCATTTTACAGATGAGGAAACTGAGGCAAACATAAATTAAGTGACTTGCTTACAGCTAGTTAAATGTCTAAGATTTGAACCCGTGTCTTTCTGACTCTATCCACTAGCTGCCTCATACTAAGAGTATGTAGAAAACCTGGGACTCAATCCTAGGCTCTGGACTCTAAATTAAATTATTTTTCTGCTATGCAAAGATATATTTTATTTAACCTTTCAGAGCCTCAGTTTTTTCATCTGTAAAATGAGGGTCATGGAATAAGTAATTTCTATGGTGTCTTCCAGTTCTAACATTTTGTGATTTCTCTGAGAAAGGATGAATGGAGATAATGAATGTGAAAGTGTTTTGTAAACTGTAAGGAACTGCTATCTACGTGTGAGTTGGCACACAGTATTTTCAAACTGCTAACAACTTACAGTCACGGGGTCATGAATTTAGAGCTAGAAGACAACTCAGAGGTCTTCTAATTTAATCCTTTCATTTTGCAGATAAGGAATCTGAGCCCCAAAGTGGTGAAGGTGTTTGCCTACATCATAAGTGGCAGAATGAGGATTTGAAGCCAGGTCCTTTAACTGCAAATCCAATATTCTTTCCACTCTATCAGATTTAATTCAATTCGATAAACAATTATGAAGTATCTGCCACATGCTAGTCACTGTGCTAAATGCTGAAGATACAAAAAAGAAAAAGAGACCGTCCCTGCCCTCAAGGAACTACAGTCTAATGGGGGGAAAACATAACCCAAAAGGAAACTGAAACCTTGGGAATGGAGTATCAGAGGAGTCAAATACATGGCCCAGATGGCTGCTTGTGTAGCCAACAACACATTTGAGTGTGGCAGAACCAGATTAAAATGTAATTGGGAAATTTTAATGACGTAAATTTAAAATACAATAAAAACAGACATTACATTTTAAAACTAAGTCAATATGCAACCTATAGGTGGTACAGTAGAGTATTGGGCCTAGAATCAGGAAGACTCATCTTCCTGAGTTCAAATCTGGCCTTAGACACTTACTAGCTGTGTAACCCTGGGAAAGTCACTTAACCCTGTTTGCCTCAGTTTCCTCATCTGTGAAATGAGCTGGAGAAGGAAATGGCAAACTACTCTAGTATCTTTGCCAAGAAAACCCCAAATGGGGTCATGAAGAGTCAGACATGACTGAAAAATGCCTGAACAACAACAATAATAACAAGAAGAAGATCAAGAAGAGATCCTTCTGTATGATAATGGCCCCCATTCCTCTTGGAGTTTGACACCACTGCTCTCAATTTCTACATGTGGAAACTTCTCATTCATATTTTTAAACTCAGAAAGAGATAGAAATGCAGGACCAAACCAGACCAAATGTTTTCACCTTTCAGAAATGTGAATTTAATTAAGAATGACTGATAGATATGAGAACAGGAAAAGAAAGGCCCCCCCCTCCAAAAAAAACAAAAACAAAAACAAAAAGCAAAACCAAAACAGTTGTGTCTAGGAAGACCAGATTACTGACATTTTCTCTGTTCACCCAGTGAATGAGACAAATTAAGCTGAGAGTTGCTGCGTAATGATGACCTTCAGACAAACAGCTTGACCTTAAAAAAATAAAAATGAGAAAAAAAAACCCACCACACAACACAGACATTTACTCAAACATTAGATCAGATTTCATTAAAACTCACTTTGTTCAGATTCTCCTACTCTTATTTTTTTGTACTTTGTTCAAGCTTTTTTTGCATGAACGCTGTTGGATAGCCCTGGCTAGCATACATATCCTTCCTGCCACACCCCTTTGTCTAAAAGATGACTCCAGGCCCCACTGGCAGGCTGTGATTTTTCCCTTTGTGAGGATAGATTTGCATTGATCCAGCTATATCCTTTCACCGTGGGCCCTGTGTCCAGCAGCCTAAGTTGGTAACAAGTGATAGAAAAAAAGCCTTGTGGAAAGAAAAGAGACCAAAAAACATCTGCAAAAACATAAAATCCCAGACTTAAAACCAAACTAGGACAAAAACCAGCAATATGAAATCATTTAGTACTGCCACACACCCCGTCCAAAAAATCAAAAAACAAACAAAACCCAACCAACTTAAAAAAAAAAACCAAAAACCAAAACTCTTTAAAAAAAGACTCCAAGTGAACGTAGCAGAACAAAGGCCCAGAGAGACCAAGCTGCCAGATTGGGGGCTTGCCTTGAGACCTCCACTGGTGAGAGAGGAGACCTTTTTCCTGCTCTGTCTCTACCTGCGTGTCTGTCTTCTCTGTCCATAGGTTCTGTGTGGCATGTCTGTCCCCAGCCCCTTCATGTTGCTTGTCCCTCAGTTCTGGCCAGGCCTCCATGAGGCTGGCCCTGCCATAACCTGTTCCTCCTCCTAATCTCACTTCTCTGTCCCTGGCCTCCATGTATTCTTGAACCTGTGTGCCTGCTTCCTTCCTCCACTGGCCCACAACTGCCTTCTTTCCTTCTTTCCTCCTTTTCTCCCTTCTCCATCTCCATAGTAAGAATTGCCTGTAGTGGCCTGAGGTCAGATTTGAACTCAGGTCTTTCTGACTCAAGGCCTAGCTCTATCCACTTTGCCATCTATTGCCTTTAATTATACAGCTGGCCAGTTGCCCAGTTCTTGTATTTATTTTATATATATATATATATATATATATATATTTATTTTATATATATATACTTTGTGCATATTTCTGTAATGGGGGCCAGCAATTTACTAAAATTGATGCATTCACATATACCAAATCCTCCAGTATACTTGTATGGCTCATTGGTAGATTGTAAGCTGCTTAAGGGTAGAGGATATTTCAGAGAGGAAATCGTCTCCCTGAGAATTCCCTGTCTCAATGAAATTATAGGATCCATCAACATTGCCCTACACCCCTCTCCAACTCAGTTTTTTTCAGAGATTCTAAATCATTGAGAATCATTGAACATCATCATATCAGAAGAAATCAGAATTTCAGCTCACCCAAACAAAGTTCAATGGCAAGAAACCCAGGTAAGCAGACAGTGATATATCACCAACAATAACAGAGAAGCCATTTCACTTTCTGCTCATTCTCCAATCTCCTCCGCCTCCAAGGCAGCTGTCTTGCTGGGTTAAGGATGATTTGGTTCTATGGAGTCTTCACTGATTGGATTGGTTAGTTCCTGGCCAGGACCACCATATCTTGAGGAACTCCAGCCATACTGTTCTTTTCACTTCCTGCTTACTCCATCATCTGTTCAACCCCCCTCCAACTGTCTTGCTCCCTTTGACCTCCACAAAGACAACTTTTAGAGGCCTGGAACATAGTAGGTGCTTAATGATGCATTCTCTCTCTCTCTCTCTCTCTCTCTCTCTCGCCCTCTTTTTCTTATCTCTAATCTATCAGTATATTTATCAACTGTCTAATCTTTCTGTTTATTAGTGTATCATCTATCTAATCTACCATCTATTTATCATCTAATTTGTCTATTACTCTATTCTTTCTATCTAATCTTTCTATCATGTATCTATATCCATCATCTATCTAATCTTTCTTTCAACCAGTCTATTTAATCAATGTCTGTTTATCATCTATTTGTCTGTCATGTATCAGTCTATTTACCTATCTGTCTTTATCTATAAAGGTCGTTGGTATATTGGGTAGAACACTTGTGGATAAGACCTGGACGGGATAAGGTATGCTGGAAGGTTTGTGGCTTGTTCTCATGGAAGGGGGACCTACATTTACATGATCATAGATCCACTGAAACATGAAAACCCAAAGATCAGGCTCTTGTCTCATGAACTCTGTTGCTTCCACCTCCTGAGAGCTGCCCTTCCTTCATTCAACCCTAGCCTGATTCTGTGGAGTCATTTGGTCTTTGCCATCACTATTACTTATATCATCCAATACTTTATTTCTTATCAGCTAAAATGTCCTTTAACGGGAGAATTGGTGGGAAGAGTCACAGGACATTTTTAAGTCTTCTCTAGGAACAAACAATAGCTTCATCAAAAGGGCTTTAGAAGGCTGCTTTAGGTTATAACCCCAATCTAGCAAGGTAATTACAACTGGGCCCACTCATGCTCTGTCCGTTCTAGTGGAATACAGAGACTCAAGTACCCCAAATTCATTGGTAATGGTTTTTCTGGATTGGTATCAGGGCTGTAAGGCCATACTTCTGTACTTTTTTTGTTATCTTACTTTTAAAGAAGGTTTTATTCTCCAGTCACAATTTATGTTAGAGAGCCCCAGACAGGCAGGATTATACAGTGGAAAGAGCCCTGCCTTTGGAGACTAAAGACCTGTATTCAAATCTTGTAATTCAAAATTCAAATAGGGCAACTAAATGGCCCAGTGGATAGAGTGCTGGGCCTGGAGTCAGGAAGACTTGAGTTCAAATCTGGCTTCAGACACTGATTAACTGTGTGACTCTGAGCAAGTCACGTAATCCTTTTTGCCTCAGTTTCCTCATCTGTAAAATGAGCTGGAGAAGAAAATGGCAAACCACTCTAGTATTTTTGCCACAAAAACCCCAAATGGGTTCACAAAGAGTCAGACATGACTAAAAATGACTGAACAACAACAAATATTCAAACCTTGTCTCTGCTACAGTGTGACCTTTGATTCTTTATCTCTCTGGATTTAAATTTCCTCATGTGTAAAATGAGAGAGTAGTACTATATGACTTTTAATAGCTCTCTAGGATACTATGAATCATTCTGAGGGCAACACGGTACAGTGGAAAATATGTTGGATCTTTAGTCAGAGGAATTAAGTTCAACACCTTTGTCACTTACTACCTGGATGACCTTGGGCAAATTATTTAACCTTTCTGGGCCTCAGTTCCCTTGACTGTAAAATGAGAGGGTTGGATGAGATGGCCTTCTGAATTCTCTTAGCTCTAAATCTTTTTGTAGTTCAGTGGTGTCCAACTGAGGATATTGAAAATTATTCCTACTTCATATTCAGTTACTTGCCATAACCTGTGGGGTATTGTAGCCAGGTTCATTTGGTCTGCATAAACGTGTTTAGGCTTAGGAAGTACAGTGTTTCTATTCTCATCGAATCTTAGAAAAAAGAGAAGTCTCTGGGATCAATCTTAAGTGTTTAGAAAATTAACCCAGTTAGTGCTATTTTTTGGTAAGTCTGGCCTGGAGTTGGGATTGGGACCTAGCTCTTCTAACTCTTGATAATAAATAATTCTTGGTATTTGTTGTTCTTCTTGTTATCAGTTAGTAGTTTCATTTGTGTTGGACTCTTTGTGACACCGTGTTTGGTTTTCTTGGCAAAGACAAGTGGTTTTGCCATTTCCTTCTTTGGCTCATTTTACAGATGAAGAACTGAGGCAAACAGGGTTAAGTGACTTGCCCAGGGTCACACAACTGGTAAGTGTCTGAGGCCAGATTTAAACTCAGGAAGATAAGTCTTCCTGACTTCAGGCCCAACATTCTATTTACTGTCCATCAAGCTGCTCTCCTTGTGTTTATAGAGTGCTTCAAAACTGCAAAGTATTTTATACTATCAACTCATTAGCGTGATGTATAAAAAGTTTGAGAGACATGGTTTCTGGGTATTTAATCATTGGCACTCTTGAATGCCAAAGACCCCTCAAGGAACCCACTCAACATTTATATGCCCTTAGAAGAGTGGGTGTCCCTGAGGGTGGAAATCAACTCTGATTGGTTAGCAAGTAATGAGAAAATGAATATTATAATGAGAGATGGACTTATTCCAATGAAGGCCTAGGGGATAAGACTCTAATCACTCAGTCTTGGAGGAGACTTATCTCTTCCCATACCACCATAATCTAGGCAAAAGGGGGAATTCACTTCCATTAAGATCTGTCTGACTAAAACACATTGGGCTGGAACCCACCAATTCACCTAAACTAAAATTTCTTTACCTTTTGATCAGATCTGAATTTTCCTGAAGGGGAGCATCTACCCAAGATTTCATCTTTTTGTCATCTCTGCCCTTCAGAGCCTGACTGAATAGCTTACAGGGAATAAGGAAGCTGAAGAGGGGAAAATCTTATTCTTAATGCAATAATTGGTTATTGATATGAGAGAAATAATAATTTCTCTCATTAGATTATAAGCTCCTTGAGGGCAGGGACTATATTTTGACTCTTTGTATCCCCAGAACTTAGCACAGTGCCTGGCACTTTGTAGGGCTTAATAAAAGTTGATTGATTGATTTGAGTCTTAGTAAGTTAAGTAATACATATATATCATTAATCTCTATTTTACAGGGGGAGGAAACAGACTCTAAGAAAAACTCACACCTAGTAAATATCAGATGCAAGATTTAAAACTAGTTTTTCTGGACTCCACATCTATCACTCTTTTCTTTCCACTATATAAAGATCTCTTAAACAATTGAGTCAATGTTTTGTTGCTATCTTAAATCTTACAACAATGCACCAGTGATGTAAATAAGCATCCTGGTTAATAAAACCCCAGAATCTTAGAGTTGTAAGTATCTTCTATTAAGGCTATTAGTGTTTATGTTTTATGTGCTCCTAGGCTTTGAGTTCCATTCAAGTAGATACCATATCTTGTCTAAATTTTGTATCACTCCCAATTTACCATGGTGCTCTCTACACACAGTAGATATAAATATTTGTTGAAAGACTGAATGAAGAGGTCATCTATTCCAAGTATTCTCTTGAAGAAGGAATTCCCTCTACAAATATTCCTGAGGTGTGGTCCCATAGCTAACAAGCCTCTGTTTAGAATCAGTGCCCATGCTTAGATGGGTATTTTTTTGTCATATCAAGTAAAGGTAGTATGAATACTCTTTTAAAGGGTAGGAGGAGGCAGTATGGATGACTATTGCCATTCACTGCCAACTGCTTCTCTCTTGTCAAACACAGGAAATAGAGGAGGCATTCTTTTCTGCTCCTGCTTGGGTCTTCATTTACATTTTCTTAAAGAGACAGGTATATATTTAGTCACAGGGCCATTCTGACTGAAATATTCCCCTAAATTGTTAATACTGATAAACTCCAGAATCTTGACTGACTGATCAATCACTTTTATTATCAGTGTATTTGCACCTCCTTTTGTCTTTCTCTTTGGAGGCAGTGTGGCGTAGTAGCAAGAGCATCGAAGTCTACGTGATTCTGTTCATAATTGCAGCTCTTTCACTAATTGCCAATGTGACCTTGGATAAATTACCTAGCCTATCGTGGCTTCTGTTGTCTGATTTGCAAAATATAGGGGGGCTGGACTAGGTGGTCTCTAAGGTGCTTCTTAGATCTAAAATTTTGTGAACAGCAAATATCCCTCCCTCTCCTATGAATTAAAAATCTGAACAAGCTTGCTTTAAAAAAAAAATTAAGCATCCTCACGACTCCCTTGAAATATTGAAATATTTAATATATCCAGTCTGATACATGCTCTTGGTTAGAAAGCTGCTGTGGAATAATAGATTGTAAAAAATGCTTTCTCTTAAAATTTTTTCGATCACAGTTAATTCTTGCCATCATCCCCAACCCCACTCAGTCTCAGGCATTAAATAGTGCGTATTTTAATATTTAGGTTTACAGTTGTCCCCAGGAAACCAAATTATTCATGGCTTCCTGGAAGGTTTATTTTCTTTTCTTTCACATTGATCACATTTCTCCATTTCCTAAGGGCATAAAATAGCACAAACCCTGTAGCCTGTACCTTGGCTGATGAGAAATTTCACTGACACACTCTTTATATCCATGAATTTCTAGCAAATATATTTTATGTGAGAACTAGATTTCATTCTGATGTGCATATCCCCCTAGGGGCCAGTGCTATTGTTTACCCTATGAATTTTGTAGGTATTTAAATTTATAACCAGAGAATCACTCATGAGCAGTGGCTGGTGAAGCTATGAAGAAGCTGTTAGCTTTAACTTTCCTTTAGAGAAGCTAGCCTCAGGGCAGGGCCATGCTTCAAGGAAATTGATAATTGTTTCTTTTCTTTCAAGATTTAACAGGGTGGAACAGCCAACATTCAATCTTACAAGATTTTTTTCCTGCTTTAATTTTTCTTACTCTGCTTGTATTTGATCTCCTCTTGGTATGTGGGTCTATACTAGTCCACTTTGGGCCTTGATCTTACATGCTTTCAATAAAAGTATTCCCTTGGGTTCCTCCCCTCCCCCTGCATATTACTATTTGTTTAGTGAGGATTTTTTCCCTTATGTTAAAATTTTGAAAAGTGTATTTTTGGGGAAATAAATATATTGTACCAATTGTTCCTACTATACCATCTTAGTCATAAGCCCTTTCTAAAAACTAATTGTCTGACTTAATAATGTAAGGTCTAAAATGATCCAATCTGCAAGAAAAAAAAAACAATGAGGCAAAGTCTGAGTCATTTACCATTTATTTATTTATTTATTTGACTAGGCAATGGGGTTAAGTGACTTGCCCAGGGTCACACAGCTAGTAAGTGTTATGTGTCTGAGGCCAGATTTGAACTCAGGTCCTCCTGAATCCAGGGCCGGTGCTCTATCCACTGTGCCACCTAGCTGCCCCCATTTACCATTTATTAAAGGGACCTTCAGTGAATCGGACTTCAGATCTTCTTCATGATCTGAGATGCCCCCTTTCCACTGGGCCTTACTTCTATAGGTCTTGACACTCAGGTACTCAGAAGAGGCAAAGTAAAATACAAAGTCTCATTATTTGATAGACCTTGGTTTTGACCCTCCAGGAAGGCCAGAAATGATGCATCAGAATGGGTGGTCCCAGGAGGGGCAAAGCAAGGGTCATCTCCACTGACTAAGTGGCCATAGGATGGTCCCCTCCTCATGTTGGGCAGGAAAAGGTCATCTGGAGGTACAAAAATAAGTTGGGGGACATTCCATATCATGTCAAGACATCCCACCCATGCTGGGTTTGGCCATCAGCATTCTTGTGGTTAGGCAAGTGAACTTTATAACTAGTAAATAAGTAGTGAACAGTGAATTCATAGGTTTTAAAGTTTGAGGCCTACTATAACAAAGAATCTATCTTTCCTAATTATTCCAATATAATATATGTAAAGTATGTATTACTGCATGTTATTCTTATATTATTACTTGACTAAATGAATATTAATAGATAAGAATGTCATTAATAATTACTAACATTCATTATCTCAATGGAATCACACTGAACTGATTAATACTGATTGGAATCAAATAGAGGTCCAATAGATCATTTCTCTAATTAGTTGATATCAACTGATAATCAATAGGAGGAAGGGTAATTATGAGCTATATCATTAGAAAACCACCTTCTAGACCTTTAGGATCTCCTAAGGTCTTCACTTAAGGAGAAAAATAGTAGCCACCTACTAGGGACCTGACCTGGAAATGTGAAGGGGAGTTAGGGTAGTGAGTACAGAGCATGAGCTTCCTGTAGGGTTTTATTTGGTATAAATATTGGGCCCTTCCTATTTATAAGGATACACTGGAGAGATCTCCACACAGGATTCTTTCCACTGGATACCTTAATTTTCAAGATCTACAAGGAAAAAAAATAACAATTTGTGAGCTATAATAATGTGCTCTCATTAAACTTCTAGGCACTAACATTTTAAGTATAGAAAATCCATACCTCTTATTATAACTGCAATACTCACACTAGATATAGTAATACAATGGATATTGAGAGATAAATATTGAAACAAGCAACAGTTACTTTTTAAAAACGGTGTGACTTGTAAGGAAATACCCTAAAAAACTCTTACTACTATTACAGTCTGAAATAAAAGGGGAAAAAAGAGTTTAGCAAAATAAGTGAACATATTGAAAAAGTCTGACATCATGTACAATATTCTGTAGTCATAAGATCCCACCTATGCAAAGATGCAGAACTGGGGAAAGGAGGAACCTTTTTAATATCTCTTCTTTGGGGTTAAGCTCATAGGATCATGGAATGAGGATGGAACCATGAGGTTATCAAGTCTAACGGTGTCATTTTACAAATGAGGAATCTGAGGTTAAGTGACTTATCCAGGGTCACAGAGTAAAAATTCTAGGTAGAATTTGAGCCCAGGTTTTCCTGACTTCATGTTCATCCTTCTATCTATTACATTATGCTGTTTGGTTATTATGATTTTGCACATGATAACAATGTTAAGATTTGATAATCAAATCTGGCTTTAACATCCATGTATAAGGCAGTTATCTCCCTTGCCTATACTAGGAAACCTGCAGTTTAAGGTTGGTAAAGTAGCAAATCTGGACAATAAGAAAATATTTGCTCTTCAAATTCATGGGAGGTATTGGCCCTTTATAAACATCCTACTCTGTTCCCTTCAAGATAGGGAAGCTGACTTTTGAGGCCCCAGGAGTGTGCCTCCCAACTATAGTATTGTTCTTGTGGAACTAATTGTTGTCCTTATTGCTACTGTACATCTTTTTCTATTATCAGTGAATGAGGTTAGATGAATTATGTATATAATAGTTTGGTTAGAAGAATGATAATTTTATTTATTATGGTCTCAAGGGTTCAGGGGAAATGAAATACTATTAAAGGACTGTGGAGCATATATTTCTAAAAAATATTTAATTTCAAAGCTGCTTTACCATGAAAAAGAACCTAACACATGTACATAATATATTTTCATCTTCTAGGCACTGGGAAAATAGCATTTAGGTTGGTATACTATTGACATGTGAAGGTCAAATTCCATACTAACAGGAGATAAAAGCATGGCAAGACACAAGTGCTCTAAGATCTGACCATGAAATAACATCAACCATATGATAATCATAATACTTCAACCTTTCAATGGATCTTAGATCTTCTTGTCATAGGTACTTCCTTCAATAGTGCAGACTCATATGCCTACTTTACCACTTCTATAAAATCTTGGAAACAATCTACATATCTACTGAGTGAATTATTAATGAGGATATGAAAGGGGAAGGAAAATGTTTGCAAATTTTATTCTAGCAAAGATCATGTCTTCAAAGTCACACAGTTGACTGAAAGTTCAGAGAATACAAAATCCAAATGCCTTATTGATGATAAACAACCATTTGATTTGGTAAACAAAACACCACCTCTTCCAAAAAAGGTGTCTTCAAAGGGCATGTCCAAATCATACAAGATTCTATGAGAGATGTAACAACAGAGATTGCTTTGTTCAGTGATCCTCTGTTTGGACTGTTAAAACCAGGAGGTATATGCTTGTCAAAGGTATTTGCTACTGCTCCATACAGATTATAAATTGAGATGAGATTCTTTATGTGGAGTGAAATCTTCCAGATGCTCCTATTTGCAGACTAAATGATTTATAGGACCATGGTTCAAGAATAAAAATGGACCTCAGATGCCAACTAGTTCAACCCCCTCATTTTATATATGAAAATACTGAAGCTCAGGGAGATTAAGTGATTTGCCCAAAGTCCCACAGCTAGCAAGCATAAGAGGCAGGGTTTGAACCCAGGTCTCTTGAATTTAGAGCCAGATTTTTTCCCACTGTCCCAATGTACTCTACTGAAATAATTTTTAGAAAAAGTTTTAATGGTGCCTTTCATTTTAACCTGGTAAAATCCTGATGGAAGGTTGATTTTTGTAGTTAGAAAAGGTCACAAATTGAGAATTTGTTCATTATAAATTATTTATGAATGAGAGAAAATATTTCTCTTTATTACACAATTTCCTCTTAAATCTCCCCTTTGGACCTTTCCTTATAAAAGAAAAAAATTGAAGGAAAACCAATGAGCATGGCAACTGCTTGACAGTGCATCCTACATCTTGCCTCTATACCTTGCTTTCTACCTCTCTCCTGAGATAAGAGAAGTATAATCTTTTCTTCTTTCTTTTCTTTTTTTTTTTTAGGCAATTGGGGTTAAGTGATTTGCCCAGAGTCACACAACTAGGAAGTGTCAAGTGTCTGGTCTGAGGTCGGACTTGAACTCAGGTCCTCCTGACTTCAGGGCCAGTACTCTATCCACTGCGCCACCTAGCTGCCCCTGAGGAGTATATTCTTTGAATTAATTTAGTCAAGCCCTGAAACATTGCAAACCTGCCTACATAAGAACAATAACTAACCTTTGTATAACACTTCTGAGGACAAAAAATTCACTAATAATCCATCTTCTAGCTTCTTTTTCTTTCTCAATTCACCTAGTCATCCTGACTCAAAACCTTGGAGTCATCTTTGTTCTCTTTTCTCACCCTCCAAGTCCAGTTAGATGCCAAGTCCTGTTAATACTCCTTCTGAAATGTCTCTATCATCCATTGTCTCCATTTCACTGCCACTACCTTAGTTCAGGTCCCCATTATCTCATGCTTAAAACATGTGATGACTTATTAAGCACGTATTCTGTAAAAGGCATTGTACCAGAGACTGGGGATATAAAACCAAATAAACAAGCAAAAAGAGAACCAGTTTTTTTCTTCTTGCTTGAAATATTATAATAATCTGCTGACTAGTGTTCTTGGTTCCAGTCATTTCTGTCCCCCAAATATATATTATTCTCCATACTGCAGCCACATTAATTTGCCTGAAGCATAGTTCTTATTGTGTGCCTACCAGACTACAAGACCTCCTATGGTTAGCTATTACCTACTGAATTGATTTCAAACTCCATAGCCCTGACTCAAGAGTCTTTATATCCTAGCTTCTAGCCTATGATGCTTCTAAACTTTTTTTTTTTTAAGATTTATCTCCTATTATTCCTTTATGTAAAATCATAGCTATATAGCTTAAAAGGACTATTGAGAGCTATAGAGCTGGGGCAGCTAGTTGGCACAGTGGATAGAATGCTGAACTTGAAGTCAGGAGGACCTCTGTTCAAGTCTAGATTCAGACATTTACTGTACCCTGGGCAAGTCACTTTACCCTCTTAGCCTCAGCTCCTCATCTGTCAAACGACCTGGAGAAGGAAATGGCAAACTACTTCAGTTTCTTTGCCAAGAAAATCCCAAATGGAGTAACAAAGAGTTGGGCATGACTGAAAGTTCAACCCCTTCACTTTACAGATGAGGAAACTGATGTCTAGAGAAGTTAGATGACATGAGCAGAGTCATACAGCTAATAAGTCTCTGAGGCAAGATTTAAACTTAGGTCTTCGTAATTCTAAATCCAGCACTCTATCCATGGTGCTACCTAGCTGCAATTCGTATTCCACTCTAGCTACCCTCCAATAAAATGACCTGATATTTGCTAAGTATTTCCTGTGTTTTTCTGGTACTGTACTGTGGCTCAGATAATTCTTGGTTCCTTAATTGAATAAGTCTACAACTATGCGCAAGAAAAGTAACTTCTCTGAGTGCCAATTTCCTCATCTGTAAAAATACAGATAATAATACACTGCCTCTTTCAAGGAAGTATTGTGAGGAAACTGCTTAATGAGTCATGACATATCATATTTCCCCCAGTAGATTGTAAGTTCCACAAGAGTGACAGGGTCTTTTTCTTGTTCCATTTTGTATTCTCTTTTTGTCTTGCATAAAGTCTTGTACATGCTCAATAAGCATTTATTGAATTAATGAATAAATATGTCATGGAATTTCAAAACTGAAGGGATTTCAAAGGTCATGTAACTCAAGGTTCTGCTAGGGGAATGTGTTTTCTCTATAATATTCTTCAGCTCTTCAATGAAATTGAGACTCTGAATCTGTTCCATACTTATGATGTTGTGGTGGAAAGAGTACTGAACATGGAGGCGCAGGTCCTGAGTTTGAATTCTGACACTGCAACTAACTACTTCTATGATCTTGGGCTAATCATTTACTTCCCTGGGCTTCACTTTTATAATTGTTAAAATGAGGGGATTGGACTAGATCATTTCCATGTTTTCTTCTGGCCCCAGATCTGATGAGCCTATAAGCATTCCTTGGCTGGATATTCCATCTGTTTTTATTTTTTCCCGAAGAGTTTGCGATTATGAAAACACCATCTCTGGTGTCAAAGATTATGGGTTCAAATCCTATCTTTTTTTTTCCCTGAGGCAATCAGGGTTAAGTGACTTGCCCAGGGTCACACAGCTGGTAAGTGTCAAGGATTTGAACCCAGATCCTTCTGACTCCAAGGCCAGAGTTCTATCCACTGTGCCACCTACCTGCCCCTATAGATCCCATCTTTGCAATGTATTACCTGGGGGCAGCTAGGTGGTGCAGTGGATAGAGTACCGGCCCTGTAGTCAGGAGGACCTGAGTTCAAATCTGGTCTCAGGCACATAACACTTACTAGCTGTGTGACTCTGGTCAAGTCACTTAACCCCAATTGCCTCACAAAAAAAAAGAAACGTATTACCTGGGTGAGTTTGGACAAATCACTTAGCCTCCTTAGACCTCAGTATACCCATCTGTAATGTGAGGGAATTGAACCAGATGAACTCTGAGGTCCCAGGCTGAATAGGCCTCTTCACAGTCATCAAACTATTGAACTGAAAACAATCTTTAAGAGGCAGAAATGTGATCTCTGAATTAATAAATCTAAAAAGAGAACTATTTCTTCAGACAGCTTTCACGGAAAAAATTCACTTATTAGAACTTAAAGAATGTGCTTGGATCACAATATGAAAGATATGTTTTATTTAAAGTGGAATAGGCATATGTCATGGGGATCTTGGTATCAGTCTTAGCAATAACTAAGCCACACTGACAATTAAACCCACTTAATAGTTGGCATTAAAGATCTGAAGGCCATAGAATCAGATGAAATGTAAGCTCTCTGAGGGTAAATGCTATTTCAATTATGTCTTTGGATTCCCAGTTTCTAGCACAGTGCTTGGCACAAATGAACATTTAATAAATGTTGGTTGGTTGACATATGATTTCAGAAAAGAAATAAAACTTCACATTCACATAGCACTTTAAATATATTTTGGATCATAGGATCATAGATATGAGACCAGAAAGGACCTCAGAGGTCATCCACCTCAGTTTCAACTCCCTCATTTTATAGATTAGTAGACTGAGGTCTAAGGAGGTTAAGTGATTTGTATAAACTCACCCAGGTAATAAGTATCAGAGATAGAATTTGAACCCATGTCCTTTGAAACTAGAGTCAATACTCTAATAATCATAATAATCTTTTGAATTAGTACAAATATTTTGATTATGATTTCACAGATGAGGTTCACAGAGGTGAGTTGACTTGTTCAAGGTCACATAGCAGGTAAATGGTGGCATCTGCCGGTGATACCAAGTGTTCAGACCCCTGGTCCAAGGCTACATCCTCTCCATCCTGTTGCAAGAGAGGCAATTAAATTGTGCATTACAAATTCATCTCAAAACAAATTCTTTTTGCACAGATAGAAGAATGTTTTTATCTGTCTCAAGAAATTGGTTCAGGCTATTGTGTGACTAATAAGAGCTTTCATATATTATAGAAGAGAAATCATCTTGGATAATTGCTGCTTGTATTTCACCATCATGTGAAGCTTCACAGCTCTCATTTATCAGTAAGACTGGGTTTGACATTTGCTAGTACCACAAGGCAAGTGGGAAGAATGAGATTTAAAACAAATAAAGTATACCTGCCTGAGAAGGGATGAACTCACCCATGTTGCTTCCTGACATGGGTTCTGGTAGAATAATTTTGGATTCTGCATTTGGATGTAGAAGGGATCTTATCTTAGAGATCAACTAGCCTGCCCCTTCATTTCCCTGAGTTGGAAACTGAGGCCCTAGAATGTTTAATGACTGTCTAAGATCACAAGGCTCATTAGTTCTAGAGACTCTTCTCCTGCCTCTCAACCCAGGATTCTTTTCCTTATACTGTGTTGCTCCCAAAGTTCAAGATTGGTTTTAATTTAAGGGTTACTAGGAAAACAACAATAGCTTGTGGCTTCTTCTCAGTGCTCCATTTGTATTTTTAAGTAGCATGGTATAGTGGAAAGAATGCCAGGCCTGGGGTCAGAAGACCTGCATTTGGATCTTGGCTCTGATACTTTCTATCACTATGGGGAAGCCAGTGTCCCCATCCACAAAATGGAGATCATAACTGGCATTACTATCTCACAAGGTTACTGTGAAGATCAAGAGAAATAATGCATGTAAAATGTTTTGCAAACCATATAAATTACTATAGAATCACAAGTATTAGAATTAGATCTGTGTTGTATCTATTCAGTTCATTTACATGATTTTCTTGTCAAGTAGGTTGCACGGTGGATAGAGCCCTGGGCCTGGAGTCAGGACAATGTGAGGTCAAATCTTACCTCAGACACTTGCTAGCTGTATGATCCTAGGCAAGTGACTTAATTTCTCTTTGACTCAGTTTCCTCCTGTGTGAAGCAAGGATAATAATAGCACTTATCTCTCAAGGTTGCTGGGAGGATCAAATGAGATATTTGTAAGGTGCTTAGCTCAGTCTCTGGAATGCAGCAGGTACTCAAAACATACTTTCTTAAAACCCTTTTTCCTCTCCTCTCCTCTCCTTTCCTTTTCCCTTTCCTGTCTCTTCCCAGTACCATTCACAGGTTGTGGTTAATATAATATTTCTTTCTTTTATTTAGGCTTAAGTTAAGAAGAGACAGTGTTCTATAGTGGAAAGAACAAAGCCTTTGGAACGAGCAAAATATTCCTACTCATTACCTGGGTGAGTTTTGGCCTCAAGTCACTGAATCTACCTGAACCTCAATTTCCTCATCTGTAAAATGTGGAGGTTGGATTAGAAGGTCTCTGAGGTGCCTTTGAGATCTATATCTATGATCCTAGAAGTCATGATTCCTAAAGCAACACATTATTAAAATTTTTTTTCATTTTAAAAAATCCATCCCTGAAGCTTTTTCATAGATAATTTTGTTTATTAGGATCAAAGGCTCGGGAAAACTCTCCCTGCTTGCTTAGATTCCTGCTCCTGTAATCCTTTCAATGCCCTCCTCTGTTCTTTCATACTTCATATTATTAACTTTTGAAAAAGAGGAGAATTATGTCTTTCTGAGTTGATTTTGTACTGTTGCTAGGTGGCATGAGCTGTGGCACACATTAAGCTCATAAATCTAGCTTGAACAAAGGGGAAAAAAAATAAAACAACTTACAGAGGCTCTCTTCCTTCAATCTATTTTCCCTCCCACATGTCCATTCTGGCAAAGTGTTTGAGTGAGTTGTCATACACCACTATCAATACTCTCCTGGCAACAGCATATTATTTTTTCTGTTTGTTCCTGGAGACCTTTTTGTGTGTCAATGACATATGGTCCTGTTGATGAAAGATGGGAAAGCTTCATGATGGATGACATATTGAAATAAACAATGGGAGGAGTAAGACCTAATGCTGCAGTTCTTACAGACATGTTTAATTTGCATTGAAATTAACCATGCTCAGTTCTATTTTAGAAACTTCTGGAAGGAAGGAAGGAAGGAAGGAAAGAAAGTGAAAAACTTGGTTTATATTCAGACTTCATCAGTGCTTTCTCTGGAGGTGGATAGCATTTTTCATTATGAGTTTGGGATTGCCTTGGATCATTGTATTGCTAAGAATAAGTCATTCACAGTTGTTCATCATACAGTATTGTTGTTACTGTGTACAATATTGTTCTGGTTCTGCTCACTTCACTCTGCATCAGTTCATGTTAGTCTTTCCAGGTTTTTCTGAAATCATCTTTCTTGTCATTTCTTATAGCACAATAATATTCCATTATGATTATATACCACAACTTGTACAGCCATTTCCCAATTGATGGGTATCCCCTCAATTTCCAATTCTTAGATACCACAAAAAAGCTGCTATAAATACACTTCTGACTAGCATTTTCTAGCTATGTGACTCTGGATAAGTCACCTAATCAATCTGAGCCTCAGTGTGAATTTGAGTCTTATGGTGTACGTAAGTCAGAATCATTAACTCAAGCTCTAGATTCTGAGTCAAATAATTATAATTATTCATTTCATGTTTAGCCCTCACAATGCTACAGAGCTATTTACATAATGTAAAAATCCCTAGCAGAATTAACCTGTGACTTTGATGAGGCTCTCTATGATTTCCATTCATAAAGGACTATGTTATTATTTAATCAGAGTAGCCCAATCTAGCAATACCTATGGACATCAGTGGATTGGGCATCCACCATTCCAATCCAATAGTGGATTGGATGTCCAACTCTTTAAAAAGTCATGCCTCTCAGTTTTTCCTGAGGCCAGTTATATTTTGTGATTCTCCATAACTTCACTTTGCCCAATGTCCTTTGAAGTCTAATTATCATAATCTTGTTGACAATGTAAGGTATGAGGATCTTTATTCTAATTTGCACTTACACTGATAAGTCAGTTCCCAGAGCTTGGTTATGACTTCTCTCTCATTGTTTTAATGGTACTGCTGAGGAACGGGGGCCATTCCTAAAGCCATTGGTTTGAGTCTCTACTGGTATGCTTCCCTCCAAGATTATCAAATAAAAATCAGTTTAGTTGCCATTAAGCAGTTTTTGTAAAGGGATATTTATTAAAATCGGCAACTAGGTGATATAGTGTACAGAGTGCTGGGCCTGGAGTCAGGAAGACTCTTCCTGAGTTCAAATTTGACCTCAGATGCTTACTAGCTATGTGACCCTGGACAAATCACTTAGTCTCATTTGCCTCAATTTCCTTATCTTTTACAGACGAGCTGGAGAAGGAAATGGCAAATCACTCCAATATCTTTGCCAAGAAAATTCCAAATGATGTCACAAAAAGTTGGACATGACTGCAAAATGATCGAATTTGTTAATGTGGTACAACGGTTGACACAAAACATCCCCTAAGATTCTGTGATATGTTCACACAAAAGGACGTACAAAATCTGTGGGGAAGTGGACTCAAGTTTATTGAATACACTTGGCAAAGGGATTAGCTCCTAGTTGCCGTGTCTTTTTCTCCCATTTGTGGGGATGTTCAAGAATTTACTCTTAAGCGTGTTGTAATTTCTTTGCTGGGTTCCTTGTTAGAGCTGCGATTTCAGTCTGTCTTTGGCTCCAGACACAGGCACTATTGACAGACAATCTGGAGATGCTGCTAGGACATTGATGGGACAATGGGAAGTCCAAAAGTCTTTTGAAGAGAATAGGATTCTTTGAAGTCCACAATGTCCTTTTTTGGTCAAAAGGAGGCAGGGGTGGTGAAAGGAGACCAATGCAAAGCTGGAGATGACAGCTCTCTTTCTTCCCCAAGAAATTCCTTTTTGGGGCTGAAATTCAGCTGAATTATAGTTTTGTATTCACTTGTCCAACGAATCTGATTCTAACTCACTTGGTAATTTATAGAAGACCCCTGGGGCATGCATGGGCAAATTTCCTTGGTTTATCCAAACTTGGTTCTTGGTTCAGTTCAAAAACCTTGTTCTGACTTAGTCTAAAGTTTACACCTCACCTGGTTAAAGTATCAAGGCTAAAATGGGGTATAGTGGTTTCAATCCACCCTTACAACCCTAACTACAGTTTCAGAGGATCATAGAATCTAGAGTTTGAAGAGACTTAAATCTAGTATAATCTCTTCATTTTATAGATGAAAAAACTGAGGCCCAGAGGGGTTAAGTGACTTGCTCAAACTCAAACAGGTAAAACCACATTCAGATTCAAACCCAAGTCTTCTGGTTTTAAATCTCATATTCCTTCCATAGTCTTCTGCTACTCAGGTTATGAACATATTAATTCATACATGGCCAACAGAGTGTAAAGAGGGGACAGAAAGCCATTTTCCATTTTTAATAAATCCTTTCCTCCACCACTCAAAAAAGAAAAAAATTTCAATTTTATAACAAAGGCTTGGTATCTTTTACTTTTTTCTTCTTCTTTTTAGCAGTCTGAACTCTAATCCATTCCATCCAGGCCTAGAGAAACAACCAGCATGGCTGACCTGGAAACTTTCCTTAAACAGAGGTTTTGGGAGGAACTATCCAATCAGAGGGATAGGCCCTAAGAGCAGGTATTTTTGACTTAAGAATTCCAGTTATGGAACAAGCTTTCAGGATGAAGAGCTGAGATGTGGCAGAGGAAATCTGGAGTGTAGCTTGGAGAAGCATGATGAGTGAATTCTCCCTTTTCTCATAAGGAAACTTGGGTGTCTGATCATTTGCATGATATTTGGTTTTACATAAAGTGCTGTGTCATTGGAACCCCTAGGTTGTTTGATTATTTTCCATCCTCTTTATGGGAGCAGAAAAGCAATCTCATAACTAACTTAATATCCCAGAATTGGGTTTCTTGATTCCTGAAAATGAATGTATGATGCACAAACGGCATGAAAGGAAAACAAGGATGATAAAGTATCTTCAGAAGTTAAGTGGAGTCTGGGAGGGATAAACTTTCAGTTTGTTATAATTCTTCCTCCATCTTCATTGTCAGATTTTTGTTTCTTGGTTTCATGATGTGAAGAGTGCCCAAAATATCTTGGGTATGAAAGATGATTTCAGTTAGGAGAAATTCACAGGGGAATCAATTAAACTGCTGTTTAGTAAGAAGCTGAGTATACAAAATCATCAAATGTGCCTATTTAAGAATGCCTCAGGTTACAAAATGTCTTGGAAATGAGATGTCTTAATTAGTTTAGATACCAGATTTTTAAAAATTAGCCCCTCTCATGATTGTTGCCATAAACAAATGGTTTATTTTGTGTGAACCTCCATTTTTGTTTCATACCACTATTTCTCCTGGCCTATTTTTGTGAATACATGAAGCATTTGGGGCATTCTGAGCTAAGGTTCGTACAAATACCCGGCCAACTTTTTCTGCAACGTCTGACTGGGCTTTGAATGCTCCCTTCCATCAAAGTCCAGCTACCAGCAATATAGCTTGTCTCATTTGGGCACTTGCTTGCTGAGTTTTGAAAATCCCTTTCTCTGCTTGGAAAGCTTTCAAAGTATCACTAAGTTTCTAATAAACTTTGTTGGCTTTGGTGCTGGGCACATCAAAGTTTTCAGTGAAGGATGTAACTACATGCAGAATAAGGACAGCTGAGCCTAGTGAACACAGCTGGTGGAAACGATTGTACTCACATGCCCCTGGTTATGAGTGATTCCTTTAAACTTTTCTGAATCCAGAAAAGGCTCACCTCCTGATTTCAGACCCTTAGGCACACTAGGTTTAGGAAACTAAAAAAAAATTCCAATTAAGCAGGCAGCCGGTGAAGAGGACAAAAGTCTCACTAATAACTGGTACTCATTAGTTGACCAAGAACAGGCTTTAAATAATCTCCAACTGAAATAGGTAGCAAACCTACACAATTAAATTTTGGCACAATCTTGCACCTTTTATGCATATTTGTTAGTTTTTGTCTGTTTATTTAATAGATTATTATCAGAAGTGCTTAATGGGAGATACCAAGCTGTTATCCTCCAGGCAATGTATCTGTTAATAGGGAAAAGGCAATAAATAGCTTTGATTTAAAAACCAGTGGAAAAGGTTTTGGAGCCATCACAGATCATGGAATGAGGCTAAAGGGGGAATGATTCCCTTTGGTGGGACACTAGATTAAACTACAACAGCTAGTACAAAGGTATCTTACTCCATCCCCTCACACAGTACCTACCTTAAGAAGGCCAACCCATTCTTTGTCTTATGATTTCTGCAACATAATCGATGTTGTGCTAGAAACTAGTAGACTAGTTTAGGAATTCTTTCTGAATTTGCCCTTGGTCAGTCTTAATTCTGATTATGCCTCAGACCCTCTGGACTTTACTATCATAATTCAGCTGCCTTCTTATCCTGGAAGTCCCTTAGCACCTAGATGCAGGGGTGGGGAACCTGTAGCCTAGAGGCCACATGTGGCCCTCTAGGTCCTCGAGTGTGGCCCTTTTACTGAATCCAAATGAAGGATCTATCCATCCATCCATCCATCCATCTATCTATCTATCTATCTATCTATCTATCTATCTATCTATCTATCTATCTATCTATCTATCTATCTATC
>NW_020940360.1:9882147-9883316 GCF_900497805.2 Vombatus ursinus | reverse complement strand
ATCTATCTATCTATCTATCTATCTATCTATCTATCTATCTATCTATCGTCTATTTATCTATCTTATCTATCCATCTAGCCAGTTTATATAGCATTTCGTTTGCAAAGCACTTTACACAGATGATCTCATTTGATTTTCACAACCCTGCGAGGTAAGTGCTATTATTATCCCCTATTCTATAGATCATAGTCAGCTAGTGGCACAGTGAGGTTGGAGTCATGAAGACTCAAATTCAAATCTGGCCTCAGACACTTACTAGCTGTGTGACCCTGGGCAAGTTACTTAACTGTTTGCTTCAGTTTCTTCATCTATAAAATGAACTGGCGAAGGAAATGGCAAACCTCTTCAGTATCTTTGCCAAGAAAACCAAAAATGGGATCAGGGAGAGTCAGCCATGACTGAAATGACTGAACAGCAACAACAAATTCTACAGATAAGGTACCTGAAACTAGAAGAGTTTCAATGACTTGCTCAGGATTGCACATTTCATAAATGTCTGAGGGAGCATTTGAACTCAGGTCTTCATTGATTTCAGATCTACTGGTTGCCTCCTAGTTGCTGTCAACTTCTTGGAGAATGGGGTTGGGGCAGGTAGGTGGCACAGTGGATAGAGCACCGACCCTGGAATCAGGAGGACCTGAGTTAAATTTCAGCCTCAGACACTTGACACAGTAGCTGAGTGACCCTGGGCAAATCACTTAACCTCATTGCCTAGCCTCCCTTCCTCCCCCCTTCCAAAAAAAAAAAAAAACTCCTTGGAGAATGGAACTGGTCTGTGATAGAGAGGAAGAGAGGATTGTTGCACATGTGTGCATGCATGAAACAGTAATTGGAGCAGAATTTTTTTCTTTGCCAAAAGGAGACTGAGTGGTCCTGTTTAGCTGATAGTGGAAAACCTCTTCCCTACCAGTCCTTCACCTACCAATCCCACCTCCAACCCCAACCATTTTCTCTGTATTTTAAAGGCAGGGGGAATAAAACGCACACAGGCTAGCCCCATGCTCCAAGAGTTGCAAGCTGCATGTACATAATCTGCATTTATGTTTGCGTTAGAAGAATAAAATTAATTTTTATCCCCCTGCTATTAGTACATTAGTGCCTCTCCCCATATAACCATGCATTTATCTATCTATCTATCTATCTATCTATCTATCTATCTATCTATCTAT
>NW_020940360.1:9646771-9882137 GCF_900497805.2 Vombatus ursinus | reverse complement strand
TATCTATCTATCTATCTATCTATCTATCTATCTATCTATCTATCTATCTATCTTCTATCATCTATCTATCTATTTACACATGTACATGTAATATTGCTCATGTCTTCTCACTCTATTGTAAGGAACGTGCTGATGTTTGGCTTCTACAGGATGGTGAAATAGGGGGCCCTGGAAGAAAGGGGAGGCTTGCCGTAGTCAATTGGGTCTTGAAGCAAGAAGCTAGTTTAAATACAGAGTTCCTGCTTTTGAGGCCTGAGGCCCAAACCAGCTCAAACCCGTCAGAGTCAAGGATGGTGCAAAGGCTTTTCTCTACTGCACTTGCTTAATAAGCTTATTGAATATTAACTGACACACCCTGAGGGCAGAAATAGCCGCCATTTTTGAACATGGGACGCGTGATCTGGGTGGGATAACATGTCAAGGAGCAGCATGGGGTGGGTATATAAGGAAGATTGTAACCCGGAATGGGCTAGGATCAATCCTATCTCTGATGAGAGAAGCAGGATCATACTAACAATATAAAAGCTGGTTCTGGCTTCTGCATGGTGTGCCTCTCCCACCAGGGGGCGCCCACGCTTCTTGCAAGAACCATAATAAAGGATTCTTCTTTCACTCCGGACTTAGTTTTGTTATTGAGAGTGAGACTCCACTTGGCAATGCAACTGGGAGAGCAATGGGCTGTGGCAGCTTGCCAGGGCTAACTTCCCAAGTCTGCTAAGGGGGTCCAAGGGGCTCTATTTCTAACACTATGGAATATAAGGTTCTTGAGGGAAGACTTTCATTCCTAGCATAGACCCAGATGGCTCTGGAGGAGAAGTGAGGCTGATGACTTCGCACGGCCCTCCTTCACTTAAATCTAATTCACTTGCGTGTCATGGCATCACCTCCTTTATGTCATGGTCTGCTTCGAGAACAAAAGAAAGAAAGAAGTTTTTGTTTTGTTTTGCCAAGAAGATGGTGGAGGAAAGGTCGCTATCAGATCCATGAACAGAGAAAGGATTGCAGATACATTGTTTGGAAAAGCTGACAAATATAATTTGAAAATGTGGTGGAACTTGCCTTCTGATGCTTGGTTCTTTATTTTGTTCTGATTAAATGTGTTTATTGTTCAATGCTGTCATCCCTTGCCTTCATCTATTAGTATGGCAAACCACACATATTGAGTTTGCAGTTCAGGTTTCTGGGTTCCAAATTGAATGGGGACGAGTGGTTTCAAAGTCACAAAAACAGTGATAGGTAGGGTGTTGAAGGTCCAGTAGGACTGGGAATTACTGCGTCATAGAGACAAAGGTAACAGTTTTTCATCTCTGTATATCATCGATTTATGGCATGAGGCAATCCCCTATGGCAGCCATATATCTGAATTCCAAGAAAGGATTCAGGTCCTGTCTATGTGTAGTTATAGGACACTGTGGGACAAACGGTATTTTGTTGTTATAAATAGAAATTTTAGTTATTCTTCCCTAGTAGGGACTGAGAGCAGCTAGGTGACACAATGGATAGAGCACTGGGCTCAGAATCAGGAAGACTCGTCTTCATGAATTCAAATCTGGCCTCAGACCCTCACTAACTGTGTGACCCTGGGCAAGTCACTTAACCTCAGTTCCTCATCTGTCAAATGAGCTGGAGAAGGAAATGGCAAACCACTCCAGGATCCAGGATGGAAAAACCTTGAGTACAGTCCTGAGTATTTAAGCCCCTGCATACTTGAAGCAGTGGAGAAGCTCATTAGCAGAACCCTTTGGATACTGTAACATCTGAAACAAAGAAAACTAAAAAATGGCCCTTAGTCCTGTGAAATCCTTCAGTTTCTACAGTAATGCTGGCACACTAATGGTAAAGCGGGCATGGGGCACTAAAAATCAGTTGGTTTTATTTTTATCTATTTATAAATATAATAGGAGATTGGTCAATGAGAGTACATAGGATGTTTGATAAGTCCTGGGAGCACATGGATGTTTGATTAGCCAGTTTCTAAAAATGAGCAATGAAGGGCCCTATTCTCTACTTGGTGATTATGATTTTGGGAAGATGCCAAAGGGGAAAGCAGACCCAGAAATAGGCTCACTAGCCATCCATATATTTCCAGGGTTGGGCCCTTATTCTTAGTGCCCTATAACAAAGATCTTAATTTAGCTGTGAGTACTTTAAAGGTGGGGGGCAGCTAAGTGGCACAGTAGATAGAGTGCCAGGACTGGAATTAGGAAGATGAGTCTTCTTGAATTTAAATCTGACCTCAGATGCTTACTAGGTGTGAGACCCTGGGCAAGTAATTTAATCCTATTTGCCTCATCCATAAAAATGAGCTGGAGAAGGAAATGGCAAACCATATAAACATTTGGAGTGGAGATGGGTCTAAATTTGTGCATCTCATGTTCCCTTTGAGCTACTGAAATTCTGCTTCACTCATAAAGCATAGCATCTTCTTTGATGCAGGCATGCCATGCTGGGTGGTCCTGTGTCAGTGTCTCCCATGTCGTGCAATCTATTCCAAAGTTCTTCAGAGATCTTGAGAGTGTCCTTGTATTACTTTTTCTGACCTCCATGTGAATGCTTGCCTTGTGAGTTCTCCATAAAATAGTCTTTTAGGCAAACCTGCATTTGGCATCCAAACAATGTGGCCAGCAAATTCATGTTGTGCTCTCTGCAGTAAAGTTTGAATGCATGGCACATTCAGGGGCAGCAAGAAGGTTTTAAATGCCAAATACACAGGTTTTTATTTGATCCTAGAGGTGATAAGGGGCCACTGGAGTTTACTGAGCAGGGGAGTGTCATGGTCAGGTTTGTGATTTAGAAATATCACTTTGTTGTGGTGGTTTGTCCTTCATTCTCTAAGAGGACCATGACATCAGGAAGATGATGCCATAACTTGCAAGTCAATTGGATTTAAGTGAGGGAGGCTGTGCAAAGTCACCAGCCTCACTCTCTCCTCCAGAGCCATCTGGGTCCAGTGACCAGATACAGATCAGGACACTTTGACAGTTGTTTGGAGGATGGACTGAAGATGGAGAGATTTGAGGCAAGAAGACCAATTAGGAGGCTATTACAAAGAGGTCATGAGGGCCTGAACTAGGATGGTGACTGTGAGCATGGAGAAAACTTGAGACAAGCCTAAACATACAAACAGTCCATGAACACAATATATTCCTCCAAAATGGCCTACAGGAGCTTTAGCTACTGGTAGCAATGCAACTTTACACTTGTAAAGTTTACAGTTTGTTAAAAGAAAGCTTTTGCATTTTAGCTAGTTGGCACCAATGATTGTCCATTGTAATTAATTGACTCTTGCTCCCCTTGAGTGTTTTCTATGTTGACATAGTTGTAGTCAGTGTATCTTGTTCTCTGGGTTCTACTTTATTCTCCCTGCATCGCTTTCTACAAATGTCTTTATGGTTCTCTGAATACTTCACATTCATCGTTCCAAATGCACAATAATCTACCATTCCATCCATATACCACAATTTGTTCAGCAATTCCTTAATCTTTGTATAGTTTATATATGTATTTGTATATATGTATATGTGTGTGTGGGCATTGCAAATAGTGCTGCTAGCAATATATTTATATATACTTACACACACACATATATGTATTGTACTGATAGGTCTTTTCTTCTTGTCAATAGCTTCCTTGGAGTATTAAACTACTTGTGGGATCACTGGGTCAAAGGAATAATGAATAATATATAATATATATTTTAATAATATATAATTTTAATAAAGTTCCAAATTCCTTGTAATTTTAAAAAACATACCTTGTTAGATTCTTATAAGATATACCTCATACGGACCGTTCTGTGTATGCCTAAGTAGCTAGGTGGCATGGGGGGATAGGGTGTAGGACTCGGCGTCAGGACAGATCTGAGTTAAAATCTTGTCTTGGACACTCAATGTGTGACTCTGGGTAAGTCATTTAACTTCTCTGTGCTTCAGTTTTCTCATCTGTGAAATGTGGTAATAATAGTACCTATCTCACAGGATTACTGTGAGGATAAAATATGTTATCCTATATTACGTGATTTTCAAACCTTTAAGTTCTACATAAACTGTTATTACTGTAAATTCTTGATTCTATAGGGGCATATTGTAAACTGTTAGCATGTTGTTTCCCTTATTAGAATATGAACTTTTTAAGGGCAGGGGATAGGGACTGTTTTTGCCTTTATTTTTAACCCCAGGGACTGGGGAATATATGATACTGAAGAAGGGGAGGAAGTAGTCAGTCTGTCAATGATTTATTAAGTGCCTATTGTGTGCCAAGTACTGTATTAAACACCAGGGTTTAGAAAGAAAAAGACAGTCTCAGCCATCAAAGAGCTCATAATCTAGTAGTTCTATAACACATACACATTCTAGAACAAATAAATACTATAGAGCACATTCTAGAACACATAAAAAGAAGATGAAAAGGGCGTGAGAAGGGAGGTGGGTACCCAGCATGGGGGCAGGATTAAGTCATGTAGCCAAGTGGGAAATTATGAAGTGCCTGTCTTGGACCCCCTTCTTAAATAAAAGATCTGGGTGGAACTCTCCAAGGTCCATTTTCTACCCTCTCAAATCAGAGGCCCAAGGGTCAGGGATTATTGAGGAGGTGTGAGTTTCAGAGTTCATTTGATTTTGCAGGAAGATGAGTTTTTGGAGACAATAATGGAGGTTGAATGAGCATCACCTGGAAGAAGAGTAAATTGCTTTTCTTGGCAGTTATTAGTAAAAGGAAAGAAAGCTGTAAGATGAAAACTTGAGGAAGTAGCCAGATCCAAGGATCATTTTTAAGAATGTTGAAACTTGAGTTGTTTCTAGTAAGAGGGGAAGAAGCCAGTAGAAAAGATAAACTATGATGATGTAGGAGATTGGATTATGGATGGAGCAAAGTCTTGGAATAGAGGAAAAGGGAGTCAGAGTGGATGGATTTCTTTAGTCAAAGAGTAGATCTATCTCATGTGTGACAGGAGGAAAGGAGTTCTGTGTATTAGCACAGGCACACAAGGATTAATTATATTAATACGTTTAAACAATTAGCATTAGTGCACTTAAGCTGAACTCAAATTATTTCATCATCTAACTTCAAAACACTCAGTGTAAGAGCATTTCCTCTATCATTACCTTGCATATGTCTTCTTTATCAAGGAGAATAATATTAAATCTGGAGAACTTGTGCAATACTTTGTTAAAAGCAAATTGAAGGCCATGAGCAACTAATTCATTGGTAGTGGTAGTAGCTATCCTATAGCTCTCCTCTCTTAGTCAAATTCTTAGAAAACAGTTGTCTACATCAGTTGATTCTGCTTCCTCTTTTGTCATTCACTTCTCAATCCTTTGCAATCCAACTTAAAACATTATCACTAAACCGAATCTGTACTTTCTAAAGTTACCAATGATGTCTTTCTTAATTACCAAATCTTGATTTTTTTTCTCTCAGACACATCCTTCTTGCCCTCTTGGCTGTATTTGATACTATTGATCACTCTCTCCTCCTGGATATTCTCTTCTCTCTGGCCTTTTGTGACATTACTTTCTCCTGGTTTTCCTCCTACCTATCTGGCTCCTTCTCAGCCTTTTTTTCCTATATCTTCATCGATGCCATAGTCCCTAGTTGCTGGTGCTCCCCAAGGCATTGTCATAGACTCCATACTCTTCTTTCTTTATGCAGTCTTTCTTTGTGACCTCGTCAGCTTCCATGACTTTAATTATCATCGTTATGCCAATGATTCACAGATTTATTGACATAGCCCCAGTTTTCCCCTTGAGTTTTAGTCTCATGTTACTTGTTGTCTATTGGATATTTCAAACTGGGTGTCCTGAAGACATCTTAAAATCAGAATGTCCAAAACAGAACTCACTATCTTTTCTCCCAAATCCAATATCTTCCAAATTTTCCCATATCTGATGAATATGCCACCATTCTTCCAAGCATCCCAGGTTTATAACCTCAGTACTCTCCTTCTATCCTCACTTTACGTCCCTCCTCCCCTATATTTGATCAGTTGCCAACTCTTGTCATTTGTACCTTCACAACATCCCTTAAATCCAACCTCTTCCCTCTGCTTACACAGCCCCTACCTGAGTTCAGCTCCTCATTTCTTCTTCCTTAGATTATTGCAACAATCTCCTAATTGCCCTCTCTACCTCAGATCTTTTACCACTCCAGTCCATACTATATCTTGCTGCCAACTTAATTTTCCTTAAGTGCAGATCTCACCATGTCACTTTCAATAAACTCTAGTAATTCATTATTGTCTCTAAGATTAAGTATAAACTCCTCTGTTTAGCTTCTAAAGGCCTTTACAACCTGGATCCAACCTATCTTTCTAACCTCATGGGACATTAATTCCTGTTCTCATAGTCTACGATCCAACCAAATTGGCCTTGTCTCTGTTCCTCACACCAGATACTTCATTTCCCACTTCCATTTCTTTGCACTATTGGTCACTCATTCTGGAAATGATCTCTCTATTCATTTCTGCCTTGTAGAATCCCATTTTTTACTTCAAGATGGAACTCAAACATTGCTTTCTACATGAAACCTACTCTGATTCCTTGCAACTTCTAGTGCTCTCTCTCTCAAACCACCTTGTATTTTTTATTCCTTTTATATTTATTTGAAGTATACTTATATGTGTTCTTGTTGACTCCTCAGTTAGAACCCAAGCTCTTTGGAAGTAGAGATTGCTTCAGTCATTGTGTTTGTATTCCCAGTGCCTAGCACAGAGCATTTTACATGCATGGTAGATGTGTAATAAATACTTTTTGATTGGTTGGTATAACCCTTGGTTGTGGAACACCACACATATTGTCCCTTTAATTTTTGTTAAGGTGTCAAAGGAACAGAAGTTGGAGGAAGGATGTAGAGTCTTGTAACATGTCATGAAGCTCCAGAAGAGTTTGAAGAGCTAGGATGCAGCATTCTGTCTGTCTCTGTTTGAAAACAAATTAACACTCCCTGAAGCAGGAATATCCTGACCTCTGCAAGCCTCAGGCTTTTAGTTGATCATTTGCCCCATTGTCTGTTACAACATTTTGTCCTGGGAATTAGTCATGATTTGGTTAATCCACTTTGAACTATAATTCATTACATAGGTGCCAGATTTCCCATTTGGATTTATTGTTCATGTGTCTCTTTTGGGAGATAACTTCCAGACAACTCCTTGGTTAGGTCTCATCTTGTTAGGTGAATCTTGTTTCTGTGGGAAATTCATGAACAGATTACTTTGAAGAAATCCTCACACTTTGGTAATTGTAAGAATCATTTTGTTTTCTAATCCAGGGCATTGATCCTTGGACTCTAATTGAAGCCAGTGAGTAAATGATTTCTGGGTAATAGCAGGAGCTGAGACCATTTATTTGGCAAGGAGTTGATTATTATTTGATTGAAGTGCATGACTTCTATTCCAAAACAAAGAGTCTT
Source organism: Vombatus ursinus (assembly GCF_900497805.2). Lineage (NCBI taxonomy): Eukaryota > Metazoa > Chordata > Mammalia > Diprotodontia > Vombatidae > Vombatus > Vombatus ursinus. Next base: position 9,874,733 of record NW_020940360.1, on the reverse strand, counting down.
TTATTCTAAACAAGTTGATGTTTGCATTTTTGCTTGTATAATGATTGGTTTCTAGGCAAAATCAATATAATTTGAACAAGGGCTTCCACTTCCGTTTCCTGGATATCTTCTATGCTTTCCAAGTTCTTAAAAGAGAATTTGTAAGACTCCCAGATTGAAAGCAGTCAGTTAATGAATATCAAGTGACTGCCCTCAGGGCACATATTGCTAAACTGGCTGTACTTTCATATTTTCCTCCCTCTGTTTCCCACCTTTTCTCCCTCCCTTCCTCTTTTTTTTCTATTCTCTTCTTCCTTCCTCCTCCCCTCATTCCCTCCTTTCTTTCTTCTCTCCACTTTTTGCTCCCTTTTTTTCTCCTTTTCTCCTTTTTTTCCTTCCTTTTTCCTTCCCAGGGAATACCAGCTTTAAAATGGTTTGTCTTAAAAAAATTAATAACTCAAACAGTATAGCAAAAATGTTTTATTTTAAGTGTTTCCCATGTTGCTGGAGTGGGATTGTCACTGTAATTTAAAGATCACTTTTTCTCTTGGCCATTGTTTAGAATCCACTTTCATGAATTCAACTGTCACTTCTATACAGATGACTTCCAAATCCCTATTTCTGCCTACATCCCCTCCTGTATGTCTAGCTGTTGCCTGAATAACCATGTCTGGGTGTCTCTCGTGTGTTTCAAACTCAACATACCAATCCTGAAGTGTCTCATCTTCTCCCTCCTTCCCCAAACTGTCATTCCATCTACTTTTCCATCTTTCCAATACTATCATTCTTGTTGCCCAGACTTGTAACCTCAGAGCCATCTTTGACTCTTCCTTCCCTTTCAATTTTTGGTCTAATCAGTTGCTGAGTCCTTTAGCTTCTCTTTCCTTTCCTTTCTATTCCCATTTCAATCACTATTTGAGGAAATCATCACTTCTCATCTCCTGGGGCTTACCCAGTTTAGGCCTACTTCAAGTCCTCATATCCTCTCACCTGGACTATTTCAATAACCTCTTAATAAGACTCTCTGCCTCAATTTTATCCCCTTTCCAATTTATGCTCTACAACAATGGAGTCAAACTCAAAAAGAAGCAGTGGCCACTAAACCATGCAGTGGTTTAGGTTCTCTATGGTTTGCATACTGACTTAGAAAACCAAACATTAATATTATCTCTGTTTTATTATATATTTTTTTGTTTTGTTAAATATTTCCCAATTACATTTTAATCTGGTTCAGCTGTACTTGTTAGTATTATGGGCTGCATGTGGCCCTAGAGGTGCATGTTTGATGGTGGCTCTGCATAGATACCGAAGTGATACATCTCTGACTACGTCACTCCCCTAGTCTATAAACTTCAGTAGCTACTTTAGCCTCTAAACTCAAAGAACACCCTCGTTTGAGCTTTAAAGACCTTCACAACCTGGTCCTAATCTACCTTTCCAGCTTCATTATACACCCCTTTCCCACACTCACCAGTGCAGTCCCAATCAGACATCTGGATGCTCCTCATGCATCATACTCCATTTCCTATCTCTGCACTTCTTCATAGACTCTTCCTCACGCCTGAAATGCCACCCCCTTCCTTACCATCACCTCCTAGACTCCCTAATTTTCTTCAAAAGTCCCCTTATACTGTTACCTTCTATAGAAAACCTTTCTCAGATAATACATCTTCCTATCTAAATAAGTGTTTTAAAATATATTTTGTATACACTTGTATATTGTATATATTTGTTGTCTTTCTCAAATAGAATATTTGACTGGTTTCATTCTTCTCTTTGCATCCACAACTGTAGTCATAGTTTTTATAGTGCATAACAGGTGTTTAATGAATGCTTGATTGATCATAATTTCCCCCTGGTCTTCCTGTCTGTCTCATCTGTCCTTTCTTCAATTTATCCTTCACACTGATGCTTAGATAATCTTCCTAATGTATCACTCTGCTCTCATCATCCAATAGTAGATAGAGTGCTGGGCCTGGAGTCAGGAAGACCTGAGTTTAAATCTTGCCTTAGACATTTACAAACTGTGTGATCCTGAGCAAGTCAATTTCTCTCACCCTCAACTTGCTAATCTATCAATTGGTGATAATAATAGCATTCACCTCACCACATTGTCCCAAGGATCAAATGAAATAATATTTTTAAAGGGGCAAGGAAAGAAAATAAATATGTATATAGAGCTTCTTATTTACCAGGTACTGCACTAATCACTTACAAATACTATCTCATTTGATCCTCACAGTAACCTTGTGAGGTAGGTGCTATTATTATCCTACTTTTATAGTTGAGAAAATTGAAGCAAACAGAGGTTAAGTGACTTGCCCAGAGTCACACAGTTGGTAAGACTGTCTGAGGTTGGATATGAACTCCATTTCTAACTCCAGGCCCAGCACTCTACCCATTGTGCCACCAGCTTCTTCTTCAAAGTGCTTTTCAAGTCTTAAAGTGTTATAGAAATGTTAGTTATTATTATTATTATTATTAGGAACAACTAGGTGGTGCTGTGGATAGAATGTGAGACCTGGAGTCAGGAAAATTCATCCTCTTGAATTCAAATCTGTCTTCAGACATTTACTAGCTGTGTGATCTTGGGTGAATCACTTAATTCTGTTTGCCTCAGTTTTCTCCTCTAAAACGAGCTGGAAAAGAAAATGGCAAATTGCTGAAGTATTTTTGCCAAGAAAATCCCAAACAGGGGTCTTGAATAGTTGGACATGACTGAACAGACTGAACAACTATTTATTATTATTATTATTTATTATTATATGAAACCCTTCAGCAGCTAATCTGAATAATGACTTAAATCACTCTCCCTGATACATATCAAGGTTTCTTTATTTCATTGGCTATGCATTTTAGATGAATGTTTTTATGTGTATGAATAGGTATTTTTTTCCTTGTAACTAAAAAAACCACCTAGGTTCAAATCCAGTGTGCAGTAGGTGAAATATTAAATGACGTAGTTCTCTGCCTTGTATTGCATCTTAAAGAATTTTGAAGCCCTATTAGGGCCAGCAGAGGGCACTAAAAAATTGTCACAAACATAGACTCTTTAATACTCACTGAAAGCAGTCATGAGAACTGCAGGGAGGTTTCAGTCAAAGAGTCTGCTTTGGAGTTACTCCCAGATGTAAGTCTGTTTAAAGCATCCTGGTTGTCTGATGCATTATTGACTGACTGGCATATTAGGCTTAAAAGCAATGTGGGCTTGCCATAATTGACAAAAATTAGGAAAACACAGCAAAGTGCATTTAATGTTAAAAAGAAAATAGCTGATTTTGACAAAGAAAAGTATAAAATGTTAGGTTAAAAAATCAACATGACATGATTTCTCCCATCTTATCATTTTATCCTTCTTGTTTTTCAATACCCATCCTAAATGTCACTATGGCTCTGATCCCTTTAGTGAGAGGGAACCTTTCCTTCCTTGGAAGGAAGGAAACAAACATTTATATAGCACTTGCTATGTGCCAGGCACTGTGCTAAGTGCTTTACAAATATTGTATTCCATCCTTGTAACAACAACCCTGGGAGATAGGTGCTATTATTATCCTCATTTTACAGATGAGGAAACTGAGACAGACAGAAATTTAAGTGACTTACCCAGGGTCACATGGTTGAAAAGTGTCTGAGACTGGATTTGAACTCAAATGTTCCTGAGTCCAGGCCTAGCACTTCATCCACCTAATTGCCTTGGCATTCTCATAGCACTAGGCAGATTGTGGTACAATGTATAGAATGCTGGGCCTGAAGTCAGGAAGTTGGGTTCAAATGCAGCCTCAGATGCTTATTAGCTATGTGAACCTGGGCAAATCATTTCATTTCTGTCTGCCTTATTTTCTTCAACTATAAACTAGGGATAGTAAAAGCATCTACCTTGCAAGGTTCTTATGAGAATTGAATGAAATAATATTGGTAAAAGCTCTTAGCACAGTGCCTAGCACATAGAAGGTGCTATATAATGTATTATTTCCTCTCTTTTCTTCTTTTGTTTGTACTTCTCAATGCATTTAGCATGTTCTACTTTGTTTTGTAACAATTTGGTATAATAGACAGAAAGTTTGGACTTGAAGTTAGAAGACCTAGATTTAGGTTATAGTTCTTCTATTTTGGGCAAGTCACTTAATTTCTCCAAGGCCACACTTTTTTCCCCAATCTGTATAATGGGGATGCTAATACCTATATTATCCATCTCAAATATTTTTGAGGAAAGCTCCTTGTAAACTGTGCAGTAAACTCCATGAGGGTAGGGAGCATGTCTTATCTAAATTTGATCTTTCCCCAAAGCCTACCATAGTGTTCTATACACAAGAACACAATAAATATTTGATAGATGCATGAATGAATGGATGGATGGATGGATGGAGTCTCCCTAGGCCTTAGTTTCCTCTTTGGTAAAATGAGGATGGTAGGCTAAGTTCCCTGTCAATTCCCTTCCATGTATAATATCCAATGACTTTTTGATTATGTTTTTTTTAAAATCCCTGTCCCCAAATCCATTGCTATGGGACTCTTTCTTGGTGGAGAAGAATGCCCTGCCCTGCATGAAGGCTGGGGTAGAGTTGGTGAGAAGTGAGAGAGTTTTGACTTACTCTAGTTCTCCTTGAGGGTCCCTTATGAGGCATCTTCAAGCAGGAATTCCCCTTTGGTACTCTTCAGGGGCAGTTCCCTTTGGGACTGGTTAAGCTTCAAGCCTTCTTGGAACATCAAGTTGTTTCAGGTGCTCTTGGCCTCCAGCTTTGAGAAAGAAGATGGAAGAAGTCAACTCCATTTCAGGTTGCTGAAGGAAAAGACTCTGGGGAGACATGAGAGGAGCTGGAAGGCTCCTTCCTGTCTCTGTCTCTAGCTTGCTAGTCTAGTGATTGTAGGTTATTTCCCTTTGGGGGAGATTGAGGACAGTCTCTCTTGGTTGAACTGAATTATTTCACTCCAAATGGTAGGAGAGCTCCTTCCCTCTGTATTGTCTGGCATATATTCTCCAATGTATTTCTTCTCTGATTCCTATTTTGCTAATGATTTGGATAAATAGAGTTCTTTGCTATTTTGCTATAAATATGGGTTCTTTGTGGAACTGGTATTTGGTGGAAAAGAGATCAAGCCTTGGTTATAGAATTTGGGTCCCCCTTTTGCCCCAATAACAAAACAATCAGTAGTTAAATGGAATACAATTGTATCCCCTAGGTTAACAATATTTAAGGGGGCATACAGATCTAATTCTAACCTGGTTCTCTCTCTCTCTCTCTCTCTCCCTCTCTTGCAGAGTGGTGGCCTCCAGTCCCAATCTCCTATTTCCCCTCTTGGCAGAAATGAAAGTCTTCCTTGGAGAAGGGTGGGGGGGAGAAGAGGCTAGAGCTGTCTGTTCTGCTTTTCTTCAAGTCACATAATGACATACCTCATCACATGTGGGCATCACTTCATATGTAGGGTACTTTCATTCTGTTATATCTGTACCAGTTTGGAAGACAACTCTGACTAGAAGAACTAAGATAGAAGCTTCTGGCCACTGGAGGGCTCTCAGTATTCATGTATAATTTTGAATCCAAGGAATGTGTAGTTCCCAAGGGCTCAGTATGTCTTCACACTGTTTTTAGGAGAAAAACTCCATAAAAAGACAGACAATTTTTCAGGTTGTTTCTTTCATGTTTCCCACAGTCTTTAAGTGAATGCAGGGTAGGTAGAGTAGACAAGTGACCAGAATTCCTCTCCCCTCTTCCCCAAAGTAGGCATTAAAAATGCCATTAAATGCAAATATATTAAGGAGAAGTGATCCATTAAGCCCTTTTAAAAAAATTCATTAACTGCTTTCTGTGAGATATTCTGTAATTTTAGAGCTGGAAGGAACTAGTAAAAACCTCTCCCATTACTGCAAGGAAACTAAGGACCAAAGACTTAAGTGACTTGCCCCAGGTCATATATCTAATTAATGGTGGAGGTTTTCTGATTTTTAGCTCTGTGTTCTCCATGGAGTTGGACCAGGCAGTTGTTATTAAATGAATTGATGTATGTAAATTGCTTTGAAAACTTTAAAATGATATAGAAATGTCAGTTATTATTATTAAAACCCTTTTCAACTCTAAAATGCTCTGGTCTTTCATTGTCTTGTGGTTCAGTGGAAAGAATTTGGATTCTGGAGGAGTTCACTTCTAATGTCTGATGCTGCCCAAGTGACTGTGGGCAAATGACAGAACTTCCCTGGACTTCCGTTTCCTCACATATAAAATTGGGGAGTTAGACAAGGTGACCTTGGGGGTCTGCTTTAGGTCTATGAACCTATGAATGGGTATAACATTTAAAGGCTTGCAAAAGCTCATTATATGTATTTCCTGCAAAGTATGCAATCAGAGCTGTGCCCATGGAATGCTGCCCTGGAGGGTTCTAAGTTTTGTAGCTTTGAAGAGCTAAGTGAACTATTCATTAGGAACCTAATTTAGAGGCACAAGTGTATTGTCAACTGCTGGCACAGGTTTAAATTTAGGGTCCCTGAGTGCATAATTCAAGGGTTCCCTTTGCATTTAGTTAACAATTCAATTCAACAAACATTTATTAGGTAAGGGTGGGGGAAAGGAGAAGGTCCAATGGGAGGAAGAAATAGGGAACAGACCTGTGATTTCATTAATTTAGGAAGCTCCCTCCAGGAGGAAGGTGCCCTCCCTTCCTTGTAGCATATAGTCATAGAGAGTTGCCTAGAGCATTTAGAAGATAAGTGATTTGTCTCCAGTCACAAATCAAGATATGTCTGACCCAGACATTCCTTGCTATGAAACTAGTTGTCTCTCAACTATACTGCACCATACCACACTGCCTTTCTATTTGTAAATTTGGGTTTTAAAAGGCCAGGGATTGAATCTGGTGAGCAGAAAATTGGGAGATTCTGAGGCCAATTGAAAGAAGAAGGAGTCTTGCTAAAGAAGAAAAAAAGTAGGATTTAAATAGAAGGATCTGAAAAGAGGAAAGAGAAAGAAGAGCAGAAGAAGGGGAAGGGGAAAAGAGAACAGAAAGAATAGGGAGAAGGAACAGGTAGTAAAAAAGGGGAAGGCAAGCCATTCAACATGCTTTTAGTTGTTAGGAAGTGTTCCTGTACATCAAAACCTACATTGGCCTCTTTGTGACTTCCATCCGTGCAATTTCAGACTTCATGTTGAGGTTATTGAAGCAGCTACTTTGGGATCTGATAACTACATTAAATAAGTCTGCTCTCTTCCCAGGACTCATATGCAAATTGCAGCAGAGAATGTTTCAAGATGGGGCAGCTAGGTGGTGCAGTGGATACCTGAGTTCAAATCTGGTCTCAGACCAGACACTTCACACTTACTAGCTGTGTGACCTTGGGCAAGTCACTTAATCCCAATTGCCTCCCAAACAAAGAAACAAAAAAAAAAAAAAAGAAAAAGAAAAAGAGAATGTTCTAAGATGTCAAAAGGGAGGATGACCTCCCATTTCTGGTCGTTTGGACAGGTACATGTTACTGTTAGAAGGAAACTAAAAAGCATCCTTAAAGATTGCAAAGTCTTGGGCAAGAAAATGAAGATCGTAGGGCCATAGGTACTATTACTGCTTGTGCCAACTGAAGGCAAAGGATTCAGAAGAGAAAGGCAGGTTAGAGAAGTGAACAGCTGATTAAAAAATATGGTGCTTGAGATTGGAATTTGGGTTTTTGGCCCATGGCTTAAAAATAGCAATGACAATTTCCTGGCTTGGGAATGAATACATTCAACAAAGACAGGTAAGAATGAATTTGCCTTCAGTCTTGTAAACAACAGCAACAATACAACCCAGACAATTATATAGTGGTTTGCTGTTTGCATATCTAATTAAAAGGATTTTAAACTGCAAAGGACAGAAAAGGGAGAAAGTTTTCTATACATAACAACAACAACAAAAATCAGTACCCCAGGAGTACACACTATAGGAAGAATAACAATTAGAAATATCTAAATATTCACAGGAGACAAAATCCAGGAAAGGATCTGGCATAAAATCCATGGCTTGGGATGTCTACACTTAATTGCACAAAATTTGGGTAATGAGAAATGTGTACTCAAGAATCCAACTTAATTTGATTTTCTAGCTATCACTGAGACATGGTAGGATAAGACTCATGGCTAGAATATGGTTGTGAAAGGGTATAATTCATTCAAAAGAAACAGAATAAGTGAAAGTAGGGGTGGAATAGTATTGTACATTAAGAAGATATGCTCATGTGAGGAAATTCAGGAGCCAATGTTGGAATTATACAAATAAAGAGACCGAAATAGCCACACCCTTTGGACTACAGATTCCATTACTAGGCTTATATCTCCAAGGAAGCTATTAATAAGAAGAAAGTCCCTATATACAGCAAAACATTTATAGCAGTACTTTTTGTGATAGCAAAGAATTGGAAAGCAAGTAGATGACTATCGATTAGGGAATGTTTGAACAAATTATGGCACATGAATGGAATGGAATATTACTGTGCTATAAGAAATTATGTATGTGACGAATACAGAGAAGCATAGAAAGATCTACATGAACTGATGCAGAATGAAGTAAGGAGAGCCAAGAAAACAGTATATGCAATAATGATAACAATGTAATTAAAAAAAAAGCAACCACACACACACAAATCAAAAGCAAACGTAAAAGATCAAGCAAAAATGATAAAGATCAAGCATGACTTGAATGAGGAGATATGAGAGGATACCTCCAACCTATCTGTTCATGGAGGTGGGAGGTCCACCAATATTATGCATTTTACATGTTTTCAGACTATTTCAATGTATTCAAAAATTGTGCTGATTTTTATCTTCTTTTTCTTTTTTGTTTAAATTGTCTTTTAAACATTTTATTGAATGAGATAACTCTCTGGGAGGGGGAGTAGGACGAATACTGGGGATAACTATAATTATAGAAAAATAGAAGGCATCAATAAAACTTTTTTTTAAAGACTCAGCTCACTACCTTCTACTATGATGCCTTTCCTGATCTTCAGATACTAATGTTCTTCCATCCAAAATGATTATGTATATGTACATGTATACACACACATACTTACGCACATATTATCTCCCCTGGTTTTAAGCTCCTTGAGAGTGGGGACTATTTCATTTTTAATTTCTTATACCCAGATCCTAGAACAGTACCTAATAGACACATAATAAGCACTTGATAAATGCTTAATGATTTATTATTGACCCCTCACCAGTCACCTCTATGTTATTTAGGTAATTCCTGGAATTTATTAAGTCATAGATCAGTTTTGATTTGTGTAGGTAGAGGGAGCTCCCACACTCAGAGTCTCCCACTATGACAACATCACTAATCTTTTGTATATTCCTCCATGGATTCATATGTAATGGGAGACTGGTCGATGGAGATCTAGTACTTAGAACATGTGCAGTGTGCCTTCTGCCTTCTGCCTTCCTACTCATGTAGGAGGCTTGGTGAGCTTGTTTCTATAAATGTGTAATGACATTTAATGGAGGAGACTTGCCCTCAATTTAGAGAATGCACAGGTATTCTGTTACTGTTTCTATTCTCACTGCATCATGAAGAAAAAACTTTTTAATTGGCTACTGAGCCATAACTGAGTATACATACAAATGACACTAAAAAGCTAAATCATACTCTCTCTTTCTCATGATGATGAAGGGGAGAAGTTGAAAATTCTGCCTTCTTTTTTAAATGTAATTTTCTTTATTAGCAAAAATACTATTTTATCTCCCTCCCACCTCCTTTCATCAGGAAAAAAAAAGAAAAACAAAAGCCTTATAACAAATAGGCATAGTCAAACAAAACAATTTCAAAGTTATCTTCTAAAGTATTATTTTTGTTACCACATAGAATGTTGTTTTTTTTTCATAGCACTTTGGACCTCTCTTTTTATGTGTTGCATTGTAGTTGCATTATTTTGTGGTTCAGTCTTTTTCAGTCATGTCCAATTCTTTGTGACTCAATTTAATGTTTTATTGGCAAAGATACTGGAGTGGGTTGCCACTTCCTTTTCCAGTTCATTTTATAGATGAGGAAACTGAGGCAAACAGCGTTAAGTGACTTGTCCAAGGTCGCACAGCTAGTAAGTGTCTGAGGTCAGATTTAAACTCAGGAAGATGAGTCTTCCTGATTCTAAGCCCAGTGCTCTATCCATTTTGCTACCTAGATGCCACAGTTGAATTATAGTTTTGTGTATATTTAATTTTATGTCCTCCATTCTACTGAAAGCCCCATAAGGGCAAGGATTGTATTGTTAGAATTTCAGAGGTAGAAAGCACTTCAGGGACCAATCTGGTCCAACCCATACCTGAAAAGAATCCATTCTGTAACATACTTAAAATGAATTAGACTTTTCCTAAAGACTTCAAGTGAAGAGGAACTCAATACCCTTCATGGAAGTCCATTCCACTTTTAGATAGCTAATTGTAAGGAAGTACTTTCTTTATATTAAGTCAAAATGTGCCTTTTTGCAACTTCTATCCATGTCTTCTAATTTAGTTCCTTTTTTTCCCCACTGTCCCCCACTATTCAGTCATCTCTCAACATCAAAATATAAATGGTCAAATAAATGATTTTGCCTTCACCTATTCAAAATTTCTATGGTACCTAATTGGATAACACAATAATAATAAAAAATAGAAAGAAGGTAGAGCTACTCAAATATTATTTCTCTTTTGTTTCCACTGCCAAGGAGTATGATTTTTGGACTAGGAGTGATAGAACAAAATGGTTAACAGAAGTTAAAATTAAGATAAATAAGGTGAGACTAAAAGAGCACTCAATTGTTCTCAGTAAGTTCAGGCCCTGATGAATTCCATTCTGGATTATTATCAGTAGTCTTTGAAAGATTGACGACAATCTGGAAAAAGAAAAATATCCCAATTTTTACAAAAAGAATATGGAGTCTGCAAACTACAGACCAATGAGTTTTACTTCAATTCCTGTCAAAATTCTAGAACATAGAAGCTAGAATGATTTGTGAGTATTTAGAAAAAAGCATAATAAAAATATTAAGAAAAAAGCCAATATGACTTATTAAAGAAGAAGTAATGCCAGACTATCTTCTTTTCTTTTTGTGACTGGCTTGCAAGGTGTGCAGGTCAGGAGAATGCTTTAGGTATAGTTTACCTTCATTTAAGCAAAGCATTTGATGAAGTTCTTCTGAATAACATGGAAAACTTGTTGTTCATCCTTGGTTTTCTAAGATGACCAATAACATCATGGAGTGATCTCTTGACTTGCTTGTGAATTGGATTTAAGTGAGGCAGAGTTGTGCAAAATCATCAGCCTCAGTTTCTCTTCCTGAGTCATTGAAGTCCAGTGGCAAGACAAAAAATAAGACAACTGGTGATGGCCCAGGGTGCAGTGTATGACCTTCATGTCTTTGATGCTGGAGCCCAATTGTATGATAAATTTATGTGTGGACAACCTGGATTCTTATCTATAAGATCTCATTCCACTTTCAGCCTGGTGAATTAATATAAAGAAAGTACCCGACCACACACAAGATGGAAACCAAAAGAGCAGATAATAGAATAGTTAGCTAGATTGTGAACTGATTAGATGATGAAACTCAAAGAATAGTCATTATTGGATCAATGACAACTTAGAAGTCTCTGGTGAGGTGCCTTAGGAAATTTTCCTGTGCTACTTAATATTTTTAATCAATTATTTAGAGACATGGATGATGTATTATCATATTTGAAAATGACATGGAAATGGGAAGGATAGCTAACCTATGGATGATAGATTCAGAATTTAAAAAGATCTTAGAGGCTAGAACAACAGTTGTTTGGGTACTCCTGAGAGTTGCTGAGACCCTTTTCAGAGGATCCATGAGGTCAAAACTATTTTCATAATGATACTAAGATATTTTAATTTCTAGTATGGTAAATATCAATAGATAAAACTCATATAAATAAAGTCTCTTTTGGAAGTTCTTCAATAATTTTTAAGAGTGTCAAGACATCCTGAGACCAAAAAGTTTTAGAACCACTAGGCTAGAGAATTGGGTTTGATCTAATAAGATGAAATTTAACAGGAATGAAAGTAGTGTTCTATACTTTAATTAAAAATCAACTTGAAAAGTAGGGAATGGAGGGGCCACGACTAAACAATAATTCATGAGAAAAATATATAGGAGTTTTCATGGTGAATTGATAATTAACTTATGAAATTATGAAAAGGGGCAAGCATGCCCAGTTTTGGGAGTACTTGCTAGGAAAGACTTTGATTGACAGTGGGAAATGGGATGGCAAGCATACTTTAATAACCACAAAGGGTACAGAGGCAGACAGTAGAATGGAGGAGTGGGATAATGAAGGAAGAAAGTGAGAGGAAGAGGATGGAGAGCAGAAGAAGCAGAAAGTATCATTTGTGTAACCATGGATTATAGTTGGGAGCATTAGGTAGCATGGTCCCAATGGAGATGGAAGTGTGTTCAAGGACAGGAGTCTGAGGTCTCATTTTCATAGGGGTTTTTGGGAAATAGATCTGCCTCTATCTGTGTCACCTTGGGACTAGTTTATACGGGCCGCACGCTGACCCTCTGCCAGTCGTGCGCCAGTACCCACTTCTCCTAAGAGAAGTACACCGCCAGAGTCTTACCCATTCCCGGGTCTTCGGTCCTCAACCGGATCACCACACAGAGACAAGCCATGGGAAGGCACCAACACCAGAGTTTTATTCAGAGGCCAACACAGCAAACCATCATAGCAAGCCCAAGCAGCAAGGCCAGAGCAACAGGCAGGAGCCAGGGGAGCGCGCACGTGTGTTCTGACCACGCTTGTTCCTAAGTACCTACTTAGCCCCTCCTCCCCAGCCCGCTACTAGCCAATGATTGTAGGGTCAGATACCGGAAGGGGCTGTCTGAGTTTAGCACACCAAGGGGGAGGGAGTGACGTAGGAGGCCAGGATTGGATACAGGAAGGAGGCATCTGGGATTGACGCATAGACAAGAGTATGTGACCTAGGAAGTCAGACTCAGGAGGGGACTGGGTCAGTGCTGCACAAGGTCAGGAAGGTCACAAGAGGCATCTGGGGATGATGTTGCATATAGGGAGGGGACTAAGCAGAGGGAACTCAGTCCTCTGCCATCCCACTCCCACGTGGCACCGCCCCTTGCCTCAGGAGTTCAGGCTCGGCTACTTCCTTGCACCCAGCTTATGTCACAGAGCACTGCCCAATTGCCTCATGGCTTCTCCGAATCCAGCCCATCCCAGTACACACGACTCTGCCTACCACAGTCCCTGCTTCGACTTCCAAAATACCCAGATCTTACCTTACCCATGCCACAGTACCCGACTGGCAGCTGCCAACATCAGACAGTCCCTCACACTAGTTCATTAACATATCTAAATAATCTTGAAGTTATCAATAAACCTTCAAAATTACATCTCAAAGTTATCAGCGCCATTTGATGTTCTTCTGGTCTGGAACTGTGGAGGTCCAGATTTTGTCTGGAATTTACATATCATAGAACCAGAAATTTTGACAGCAGCACTTGGATGACTCCCCCCAATCCAGCACATATGACCAAGATATGAATTTGGGTTAATATGTGATACAATTTAAAAGTTATGCTCCTTTGATCTTCAGGATGGTTTGTTTGTGACTTCCAAATTCCTCTTTGCAATCTTATTTTCTGTGATTGCCCCTTTATACTGGCTACTTATAAACTTACTATACTGACTAGAAGTGGGAGGTAATCAGGGGATTAGAGCAAGATGCAATTTAAACACATATAGCTTGCAAGCTCAAAGTAAGTCAACAGTGTGACATGGCAACCAATATGGCAAATGCAATTTTAAATTATATTGAGAGGCATAGTGTCATGAGATAACGATATGATAGTTCTACTATATCTTGACCACATCAAAGCAGAGATGAAACATTGTCTTTATTTCTGGCACCACATTTTAGGAATAAAACTAGAGAATGTCCAAAGGACAATAAAATTGAGGGGCCTTGAGACCATGGAATATGATCATTGGTTGAGGGATGGTTAACATAGGACATTTATGAGGGACATAGTAGATGTCTTCAAATATTTGAAAGTATTGGAAGAGGAATGGAAGAGGAATATGGAAGATTAATGAAACTTGTTCTGTTCAACTATAGAGGCCAGATCTCAGAGTAATGCATAGAAATTGTCAAGAGGACATTTAAGATATAAAGAAAAACTTCTTAACAATTTGAACTCAGTGTGAAATGAGTTGCCTTGAGATATGGTGGGTTCCTTCTTATTGGTTTTTTTTTTTTTGAGTAAGGCCTATATTATAACTGGTTGGGGATGTTGTAGGTGGGATTTTTATTTAAGTCCAGGTTGGATTAGATGGTTTCTGTGGTATATTCCAACTTTGAGATTTTGTGATTTTATAACTGCTTGTACCTGCAGTGACACTAACTAAATGAACTCTTATCAACACTGTAAACCTAGAATATTTTAAAAATATCAACTCTGTTTAATGTATTCTTCCAGACAAATGACATTTGTGAAACCAGATTTTTACCTAAGGGGAAAATGGCTAGTAATTCAGTCTCACTGATAAATTTAATTATTTATCTCTTGGCTATACTGATAAGCAGAAAGAAATAAGTGGGCCCTGGTCTATGTATCCAAAGATAGTAAATATCCCTAAGCAAATTTTACAGAGAGAGAGAGATCGCCTCCATTCTTGGCTGCCTTGTGAAATGTAGAAATGGTTCAGGGAGTATTTATGCTTTATACATACATACATACATACATGCATACATACATAAATGCACACAGGCACACAGGCATACAAGTATATTTAGGGGTCAAGTATAGGTAACAAAAATCAACTTTCTCTTAAAAAGTAGTGTATACATAAAATAATTTTGAGATATTGTCTCACACCTATCAGATTGGTTAAAATGATAGAAGGGGAAAATGACAAATGTTGGAAAGGATGGGGAAAAATTGGAACACTAATACATGGTTGGTGGAATTGATCCAACAGTTTTGGAGAGCAATCTGCAATTATGCCCAAATAGTCATAAAACTGTGTATAGACTCAATAATACCACTATTAGGTCTGTTTCCCAAGGTAATCAGGAAAAAAGGAAAAGAACCTATATATTCTAAAATATTTATAGCAGCTCTCTTTGTGGTGGCAAAGAACTAGAAATTACGGGGATATGCCTCGGGTGGAGAATGACTGAACAAATTGTGGTACATGATTGTGATGAATACTACTGTACTGTAAGAAATGATGAGCTGGTTGATTTTTAGAAAAACATGGAAGGATTTGCATGGAAAAATGAAGAGTGAGATGAGCAGTACCAAGAGAACATTGTATACAGTAAGCAATATTATTAGAAGAATATTGTGAACGCTTAAACTATTCTGAGTATTATTAATATTCAAATCAACTACAAAGGACCTATGAGGAAAGATCTACCTCTAGTGAAAGAACTGATGAGTAGAACCATGCATGGTATGGTTTCACACACACACACACACACACACACACACACACACACACACACGTGTACTCAGAGTACTCTATTTTCAGAATTATCTACCAAAAATGTGACATTTGAGAGGAATTTTTTTGTTATCAAGTGAATTTCATCTTTCCTACTACTAATAAAAATGGAAATTCCTACTTTTAACTGAAACACGCTTTCAAGTACTTTGGCATAAGAAAGGCAGCATATTTTATAATAACATAGAAGCACCATGTACTTTGTTCCCACATGATTTTACAGAGAACCCTCATTTTAATGGACTGGTTTTTTTTTTATAAATTTGATTATATTTGTAATAATTTGAAAAAAAGTTTGTGTCCTTGGTCATATTTCTTTACGTAATTGCTTCTCTATGGAACATATGATGTGTCCAAATTATGAAGGACTGCATTTTTAACTAATGGTTTGTAGACCTACTACCCTACTACCCAACCTAACTCCCTCCATAAAGAGTTCAATATAATTCTTCCACATAATATGATTTTCATTTAAAAAAACCCTAATAAATTATTCAAATCAAAACAACAATGGGGTTTCACTTCACATTCAATAAATTGGCAAATATAATAAAAGATGGTAAAAGTCAATGTCAGAAGAGTTGTGGAAAAATAGAAATACTAATATACTATTGGTAGAGTTATGAATTGGTTCAACAATTATGGAAAGCAATTTGGAATTATGCTAATAAAGTGATTAGAATATTTACACTCCTTTTCTCTAGAAATCCAACTGCTAGTCAAAGAGGGCAATGACAAAAGGAAAGGACTCACATATACCCTAAAATTTATAGTAGTACTTCTTATAATAGGAGAGAACTGGAAAAAAAAGCAGATGCATATGAATTGGGAAATGATAAAACAAGTTACGTGAATGTAATGATAAATATGGTGACTACAGAGAAATGTGGGAAGACATATGAATTGATGCAAAGTAAAGTAATCAGATGGGCAGCCAGATGGTATAGTGGATAGAACTCCAGTCCTGGAATTGGGAAGACTAATCTTCCTGAGTTCAAATCTGGTCTCAAATACTTATGAGCTGTGTGACTCTGGGCAAGTCACTTAACCCTGTTTGTCTCAGTTTCCTCATCTGTAAAATTAGCTGGAGAAGGAAATGACACTCCAGTATCTTTGCCAGGAAAACACCAAATAGGGTCACAAAGAGGCAGCCATGACTGGAAAATGACAGAACAACAACAACAAAGTAAGCAAAACCAGGAAAACAATTTACACAATAACTTAGAAAAATGTAATTGAAAGAACAACAATATAATTGAAACTGAATGCTGTGAAATTATAATGACTAAGCTTAGCTCTAAGAAGAGATATGAAAATACACTTCTTTCTCTTCTTTGTAGAGAAAGGGAGGGATAAGGACGGTACGAATGTGGAACAGTATGTACAATGCCAGACGGTCTATGTGTTGGTTGGTTTGTTACATCACCCTCCTTGTTCAATTCTTATGTTTTTTTTTAAATAAGGGATGGCTCGGGGAGAAGTAGGAGGAAGGAATTTTGGTAAATGTAGGTGATATGAAAACCAAAATATTATTCTTATGTGGCATTAGTATCAATAAATTTGCCAAAGAGACAAATCTACATTGGTTTCAACAACATATTGTACATATATAATCAAATGAGCATTTTACATCTGCTGCTTCATCCACTTGCAATGCAAAATAGAAAGATTTTTGTTTTTCAATTAATTTCTCATAAGGTCTTCAAACATGGACAATTCTCCTTCCTATTATATTAACTTCAAGTAGAATGATTTGAAGATTCTTTTTAATCTGTTTTGCTTAGCTTTGTTTTGTTCAGTGTCTGCAGATACCATAAATATTTTTCTACTGGATAGAGTTTTTTTAAATCTCTAAACAATTTTATAGGAAGCAAATTGTGTATTTGATATTATAGATATGATTTTAGAAAAAAGTCTTCATTTATTTAAAGCATTTAGTTTTCTCTGGAAAATTTTTTATTCTTGCCAACATATTGTGCATGCGCACTTTCAAGATGGTTAAATTTATCAGATTTCATGCTATCTACAGCTAAAACATTACTATCCTCTCTGTAACAGTACTTATGAATTATACTGAAAAATATGGCAGATTATATTTTCTGTATTTGGGTTATTTACTTTGTTTTTCTGTATTTCATTTATTTCTATTTGTAGTAGTTCCAGATGTTCCAGTGGACTTTCTTTTCAAATAGGTTTATGTTTTTAACTATTGCAAAGGAATATTATTTCACTCAAAAAATTAGACAATAAAATTTGAAACTAATTTAAATTTAATTTCTGAAAATTTCAAATAGTTACCTCTATTCTTGAGTTATTTCAATTTTTAAAAAGGTTTCAGGATTTTGGTAAACCAGCTTATTATATTTTACTGTCAAAATGAACGACATTGCGACATATCATAGAAATTTTTGTTACTTTTACTTCTAATTGCCTCTCAGGTCCAAGTCAGTCCATGCTGTTCCCCTGATAAAAACCTCTAGTGGTTCCTATTGCCTCTAAGACTCCTCAGCATGGTATTGAAAATGCTTTATAGCCTGGCTCCCATCTACTTTTCCAAATTTAATTTCATATTACTTCCTTTTATTCACTTTATGTTGTAGTAAAGCTGAATTTCTCACCATTCTACTTCCTACCTCCCTGTATTTACATGTTTCCTGTGTCCTCCCTCCCCACTTTCAGATTCCTTCTTATCCTTTAAGACACAGCACAGGTTCTATCTTCTTTTGAAATTCCTCAAACCCACCCAGAGCTGATTTTCTACCTCCTTAAATTGTCTGATATTTAGGTTCTAGCAGAGCCAAGATGGTGAAATACAGGCCAGGATCCAGCTGAAATCTTCCAATAATCCTCTCCAAACAACTTTAAAATAACATCTTAAATTTTGGAGCAGCAGAGTCAACAAAAGGTCAGAGGGAGACATTTTTCTAGACTAAGACAAATTAGGAGGTCAGAAGGAGAAGTCTACAACACTAGGGTGGGCACTGGCCCAGAGTTTGAAAAAAGCACCCATGGTGGGCCTCTGAAGTGGCCATACCAGTAGCAGCAGCAGCAGAACTTTGAGAGCTCTTAGCCCAGAGATAGTTAGGGGTTTGGACAACTAGTCAGAAAGATTACCCTTTGCTGGCACTGGTTATAGTTGGTGCTGACTGACAACTCTATTGTTCATAAGCAAGTCTGGGTTACAGTTTCTGGACAAAGAGGAGGGCTTGTTATCAGTCACAAAGGAGTAGGGGCACCAATCAGAGTTCTAGGTCCAAGAGGAGTGCTGGCACTTGTGGCTGCAGGTGAGCAGGGGGCCATCCTGGGTAAAGACCAGAGCTCAGACCAGGAGAGCAGTGAGCATTCCTTTCCTAAGATAATACCACCTTGAAAGCACTAAAAACTTGCAGACCCCCCTGAACTAGCTCTGAAAACAGCAGCTTGAAAAAGCCTAAAGCTTGGCAGAATGCTAGGTGAGCAAAGCCTAATTTTAACATAAAGTTCGAAGTGAAGATATAAGCTGGGAAAATGAGCAAACAACAAAAAAAGGAGTTTGACTGTAAAAAAAAAACTACTATGGTGGCTAGGAAGACTAAGACATAAACTTAAAAGACAACAATGTGAATAGAGCGGATCAAAGGAACAGATTAGGTACATAATACACAGTAATAAATGACTATAATAATCCAAGTTTTTGAGACAAGAACTCACTATCTCACAAATATTACTGGGAAAAGTGGAAAACAGTTTGGTGGAAACTAGGTGTAGACCAACATCTCACATCATATACCAGGATAAGGTCAAAATGGGTACACTATTCAAACATAAAGGGTGCTATCATAAGCAAATTAGAGGAGTATGGAATAGTTTACCTGTTAGATCTATGGAAAAGGGAAGAATTTATAACCAAGAGAAAGATTGAAGGCATTATGGAATGTAAAATAGATAATTTTGATTACATTAAATTAAAAAGGTTTTGCACAAATAAAATCAATGCAGCCAAGATTAGAAGGAAAGCAGAAAACTGGGGAAAAAATTTGAAAGCAAGTGTCTCTGATAAAGGTCTGATTTTTTAAATATATGGAGAACTGAATCAAATTTGTAAGACTATCAGTCATTCCCTAATTGATAAATTGTCAAAGGATATGAATAGTCACTTTTCAGAAGAAATCAAAACTATCTATAGTCATATGAAAAATGTCCTAAATCACTATAGATTAGAGAAATGAGAATTAAAACAACTCTGAGGTACCACCTCATATTTATCAGATTGGATAATATGAGAGAATAGGTCAATGACAAAAGCTAAAGGGGATGTGGAAAAATCAGGACACTCATGCAGTATCGGTGGAGTTGTAAAGTAGTCTAACCATTCTGGAGAGCAATTTGGAACTATGCCAAAAGGGTTATCAAACTGTGCATACCCTTTGACCCGCTGATTCTAGTATTAGGCCTGTATTCCAAAGAGATCAAAGAAAAATGAAAAGGATCTATTTGTACAAAGATATTTATAGCAGATCTTTTTGTGGTGGCAAAGAATTGGAAAATTTAGGGGATGTTCATCAATTGGGGAATGGCTGAACAAGTTATTGTATATGATTGTGATAGAACACTATTGTGCTATAAGAAATGGTGAGTTGGATGGTTTAAGAAAGACCTAGAAAGATTTATATGAAAAGTGAAGTGAGGGGAACCAGGAGAATTCAGGATGATCAACTGTGAATGTGACTTAGCTATTCTCAGAAATACAATGATCAAGAAAATTCCAAAGGTCTTATGATGAAAATGCTGTCTACCTCCAGAGAAAGAACTGATGGAGTCTGAATACAGATTGAAGTATAATTTTTTAAAAACTTTATTTCTCTTGTTTTTTTAATTTTCTTTTTTGTCTGTGTTTTCTTTCACAACATGACTAGTATGAAAATATGTTTTGCATGACTGCACATATGTAATCTATATCCAATTGCAGGTCTCAGGAAGGGAAGAGGGGAAGGGAGAGGAGAGAATTTGAAACTTGAAATTTTGAAAAATGTAAGTTAAAATTGTTTTTATATGTAATTTGAAAAAAATTTCCAATAAAAGAAAAGATATGGAGGGAGAAGATAGAACATCCAAAGTAGTTGGATTATAGATTGCATGGAAGTGAGTAAAATGTAAGAAGACTTGAAAAGCAGAAAGGAGTCAGATTAAAAAAATGCTTTAAATTTTAGACTAAGAATTTTATATGTGATCCTGAAGGTCATAGAGAGCCTCTGGAGTTGATTAAGCTGGGAGGGTTAGGAGGATGACCTGGGGGTTGATGGAAAACAAACATCAAGTTCTGGTAAATGTGATAAATGTGTGTCATATGACCCTTAAAGGAAAAGAGATTACAAAGTGAGGATGGTAGTGGGAGAGTCTGGAAGGGGCAACACTAAGTGTACTGGGTGAAAAATAGTGCTGGAATTTGGAACATTTGAACATTATCAAGAAATCCAATGTCCAATGCCCAAAGAGGAAAGACTGTTCACATTGTGTTAATAAATGAGAACTCAAGCATTGAAGTTAATAAATCTTTGTAGGATAGAAGAAAAAAAAGACAACAATGTGAAAACAGCTACAAACAAAGTCTCAAAGAAAAATTCTATTTGGACCCAAGCTCAACAAGAATTCCTGGAAGAGATAAAGGAGAAGATAAGAATGGTAGAGGAAAAACTGGGAAAAGAGAGTAATTCAAGAAAGTGAAAATTAATGCTCGGTAAAAGAGGTGCAAAAAATGCTGAAGGAAATATCACCTTAAGAAACAGAATCAGCCTAATCATAAAAGAGGCACAAAAATCCACCAAAGAAAAGAACTCCTTTAAAAGCAGAATAGGCCAAAAGCAAAAAGGGGTACAAAACCTCACTGAAGAAAATAATTCTCAAAAATTAGAATTGGGCAACTGAAAGCTAATGACTTCATGAGACTTCAAGAAACAATAAAAAAAGTCAAAAGAATGAAAAAAGAGAAGAAAATATGAAATATCTCATTGGAAAAACAACTGACTTGGAAAATAGATAGAGGAAAGATAGTTTAGGAATTACTGGACTATCTGAAAGCCATGATCAAGGCAATTTGATGTTATATTCAATATTCTACACCTGTAAACTCTCACATGTACAAGGGGATTGTGGAGAAGTGGCAATGTTTTTGCGTATCTCTTTTTGGGGGCCAAACTTGGTCATCCAAATTTCATAGTATTCAGAT
Source organism: Vombatus ursinus (assembly GCF_900497805.2). Lineage (NCBI taxonomy): Eukaryota > Metazoa > Chordata > Mammalia > Diprotodontia > Vombatidae > Vombatus > Vombatus ursinus. The sequence continues at coordinate 9,853,067 of NW_020940360.1, read as the reverse complement.
TCAGTTGTTTTATGGTTCTTTTTCTTATCGTGTCCCCTCCTCCTCCTTGTCTTTGTCCTCCCCTTCAGTTTCTTTTCTTTTTCTTTGCCCCAGCTCCCCCTGATTCCATCCCAATCTGAGAGGAAGGAGGAAAGACTCACTGTTGTTCATTGTCCTATTGAATGGGGCCTTCCTTGCTTCAACCAGAAGCAACTGAACATCAGTGAAGGTTCAATAGATTGAGTGTTAGACTTGGAGTCAAGAAAACCTGAGTTCAAATCCTGCCTTAGACGTTTACTGGCTATATTCCCTTGGGAAAGTCACTTAACCTCACTCTGGGCTTTAGTTTCCTCATTTATTAAATGAGAGGACTTGAAAGCTCTAAATCAATGGGTTGTGCTCCTCTTATTGACCCTTCTGATGTAGAAGGCATATCCAAAGGAGTCGGATAAATCCCTTCCCTTTCTGTTTGTAGATAAGGTGTGAATTTTCTTAGGTCCTCACTCCATCATAGTGATGCAGTTTCCTTCCTTAAGCAGCAGCTTTAAAGCCCTTTACAAAATGGCCCTTTCCTATTATTCCAGTCTTCTTATACTTTACTCCCTTTCACTTACCCCAGGGTTCAGCATTCTTGCTGCTCCTTACATATAATGACTGCTTGCCTTTTCTCTGGCTGTCTCCCATGCCTGGAATGTTCTCCCCCCTCACCTTCTCCTCCTGGCTTCCTTCCAGACTTAGCTTACATTCCACTTTCTGTAAGAGATCTTTCTTATTTCTCCCTCCCATTTACACTATAAATATCTTGTATATGTTAGTTGGTTTCAGGTTATTTCCTCCATTAGAATATGAGCTCCTTGAAGGCAGGGACTATATATTTGCCTTTCTTTGTATCCCTACCTTTTTGCATAGTATCTGGCACATTTTAAGTGCTTAATAAATGCTTGTTGAAATAGAAATTTGGATAACAATCAGGTGTTGCTAAGGAGATAGGGAACCATCTTGTGATTGCTATATGTCCAACAGAGCTTAGCTAAGATAATGATCTTACTAATTTCAGGAACATGTTAATGGGGGCAACTGAAATGTCAACCTTGGAGTCCAATTATGATTTGCTAGCATTTTATTAGGAATTTAATTCCATTCCCACCCAGGCAGAGTGGGGTGGTTCCCTGAAGTATATCCCTGTGAACTTTGTGTACTACATGTTTAGACATAACTCTTAATTGGGAGGGAGGGAGAGAGAGACAGAGAATGAGACAGAGAGACACAGAGACAGAGACATAAAGACAGAGACAGAGAGAGAAAGAGAGAAAGAGAGAGAAAGAAAGAGAGAGAGAAGCAGAGAGAGTTCAAAAAGAGATGGCAGGGTATGAATTTTAGTATGGGAAATGAGGATTTTTGGACTGTACATATGTGGGGAAAACTGGAACCCCAATATGTACCATGATTCCTAGTGCATACAATCCAAGAGACTGTTAAGAGTGGATTTTTCCAATGAAATAATTCTCTTCCTTTTCTCTTCTCTCTCTCCCTACATAGTAGCATACTGGCTCAAAGTTATTTCAGTCAATCAAGAGTTACTATTCTTCTACATACAAGTTGTTGTTGTTATTGATCCTTTGTTTTTGAGAGGACCAGTGACATCACAGGGTAATGTCTTGACACATGCATAAATTGGATTTAAATGAGGTGTGGTTGCACAAAGTCATCAGCCTCTCTCTCTTCTAGAGTCATTGAAGTCTGGTAGCAAGACGAAAGTCAAGACAACTGGCAGTGTCCCAGGGTATAGTGGATGACCTTGGCATCTTCAATGTCAGATCAAGCTCTAAGCACTATGCAAAACCTGCTTCAACCACCTTCATAGCTATTGGAATAAATTGTTCTCATCTGCCCATTTCACCAGGGAAAGTCTTCATATGCGTGAGGTAGACATCCCCCTGACTCCCCAATGGGTCTGAGGCCTCAACCTGGTTTAGCCTTCCTGCTGAGATGGTTTTACCAGAGTGTGGCCGCTGCACATACTACAGCTTCTTGGGGACACAGGTGAGAGTTGGGTGATAGGTGGACACCAAAGGTGGATGAGCAACCCTGAAAAAAAAGCTGAGTGAGACCTCACCCCAGAGGTACTATTCCTCCCCAAACAACCCATAAATCCCCACATACAAGTAATTAACAGTCATAGGGCTATCCTTTAGGAAACCACATTAGCTCACTTTAGCAGGGATGGGATTACAGAAAAACTGATTGACCAAAAGCATTGCAATGCTGTTGAACTTTTTATGTGATTGAGGAAAAAGTCACCTCTTAATTATAACCAAACATAGCTGGTTTTCAGGGGCTAATGCATATAGGGTATCCTCAGGAAAGGACAGTAGAAATTGTTAGGGAACAAAACACAATTTTGAGCAAAGTAGGTGATTAAATTAGGATAGTTCTAGTGAGCTGGCTGTGACTATCTTTTTTTCTCTCCTAAAAGAGGAAGTGAAAATTAGGTTCCTTCTGTCATTTAGTTTTAATTATCTCAGATTATCTTAAGCTTCACACTAATTGACAAGAATTTTAAAATGTGGTGACATGTGGGGGATGATAGGAAAATAATTGGTTTGCTCTTGAAGTTTCTAAATATTATGGTTTGTATGACAGTTAGCTAAAGAACCTTTAGCGCAAGTGTAAAATGTGATTTAGCATGTTCTGTTCTGTGTCAACATCATTGCACGTAAAAGGCCTCACCCACCAGCTAAAGGGGATATTTTCAGCTTACCCAATATTTCCCCAGTTTTTCTAAACAAAGTTGTCTGTACTGTCTGATTATGGCTTGTATGTGACCACACTGGCCTTATACATGTTGAGATTCCCTCTTTCTTGTTCAACAAGCAGGCATCATGACTTCAGTTGCAGGGTCTCTATCATTATTTCCTGATGACACTGCTTCTCTTTGCCTGTTCAAGTCCTCTGGCTTTTCCTTTTCCCCTTCCCCTGCTTCCTGAAGAAAGAATGCAAGCTTTTTTCTTTTAGATTACAGAATCATAATTTGAGTTGGAAGTTATCTTTTAGGTCATTCAGCCAAACTTTGATTTTACAGATGAAGAAGCTGAGGCCCAGAGAGTTCAAGTCATGTGCTTAAGGTCACACAGGCAGAGCTGTGTCAGCTCTGTGTTTAGCTTATACAAAGGGTTCAAGTGGAATTGGACTTATTTACTGTAGTAACTATCTACTGTAGTGGTATCTTTTCAGCCATAATGTGAGGCCCAAATCCTTTCCTTGTGGCTCAGAGCAAACCTTATCTCCAGGAAGTTTCCACATCAGTGTTTTTTACCCAAGGTGTAGTATCAGACAGATAGGAAGTGCTAAAGCTGAAATTCTGACAATGTAGTCAGTCACAAATGATTCTAAAAATAAATAAAGAATGAGACAGCTAAAGAAAACAAAAACAGGGGCCACTAGGTAATGCACTGTACCAGCCCTGGAGTCGGGAGGAACTGAGTTCAAATGTGGCCTCAGACACTAACTAACTGTATGACCTTGGGCAAGTCATTTAACTCTATTGCCTCAAAAAAAAAGATAGAAAGAAAAAAAGAAAAGAGAACAAAAACAGAATTTAAAAGGACATGAAACATATGAGATGTATCTAAGGACAAATCTCAAAGATTCATAGAATATTAGACCTAAAGGGTGCTTTAGAGACCACATGGCTGTCTCCCATGCCTGGAATGTTTTCCCCCCTCACCTTCTCCTCCTGGCTTCCTTCCAGACTTAGCTTACATTCCACTTTCTGTAAGAGATCTTTCTTATTTCCCCCAACCATTTACACTATAAATATCTTGTATATGTTAGTTGGTTTCAGGTTGTTTCCTCCATTAGAATATGAGCTCCTTGAAGGCAGGGACTATATATTTGCCTTTCTTTGTATCATCTCATTTGGACTGAGGACCAGTAAGGCAAAGCAAAATAGACAAATGAATGTCTATGTGATATATTATGTACATGTGAAGGGCAGTGTAGTATGTAGAGCTGGCCCAGGAGTGAGAAAAAGCTGAATTAAAATCCTGCCTCTGTCATACTGTCTATGTGACCCTGGGCAATAATAGTAACCCCTCCCTGCCCCAGGCAACACTCTGTTACTATTACCAGAAAAGATTCTGGTCTGCATTGGGAGAGGAAGTTCATCAGCAGTGCATCACTTTTTATATTAAAAAAATATATATCTGTGCGTGTATATATAATGCTCTTGAGATATGTGGATATGTATATATGTTTGTATATGTGCATATATGTACTTTATATGCATACCTATGCATATTCACACACATATATGCACAATACACTTTTATATAATTATGTATGCATATAATTATGATTTCTTATTCTTAAATAAATGGTTTCATGATTAAAGAGAATATGGCATATAAGAGTTCATAGGTATAATTGCTTTGTAACAATTTTGCGCTTTCCTTTCAGTAATCCTTAGAAAAGCGTTCTTTTAAAAATAGAAGAAACCAAAGGGTTTGTTTTTTTCCTGCACTTTAGATCAGTCTAGTTCAACAGAAAAAACATTGAAAAATTTCTCTCAGGGATGAAAGAACCAAGAAACAAAACAAATGTTTTCTAACAGGGTGTGTGTCCCCAGACTAAAGTGTGTGGAGAGGGTAGCTTACACTTAAATTTCTCAGTAGTGATGAAGGGGAGCAACAATTCCGTTTAAGGCAAAGTACACACCTACACACACTCACACACACACACACAAAAAGAAGCAGTACTACCTTCAATTTATTTAAAGGATGTCAAAATAATGAATCATAGGTTTTCTTTCTGGACGGTTTCCTCCTCCACCAAATGATTGTTTCAGGGGAAATGGGAGAAGATGGCTGGGTGTTTGATAAGAGATGGTTCTGAGAAAAAGGTTTGAAGTACATATTTATTAAAATATTTCAATAGCTTAACTGGAGAACAGAAGACATGGAGACATATCTGTTGTCAACTTCTAGAATATATATTCAATTATTATCATGAGACTATCGGCTCCTTGAAAACAGGGACCATATTTTTGCCTTTCTTTGTATCCCCAGAGCTTAATACAGTGTCTGGCACATTGTTGTTGTTGAGGGTGGTGGTGATGACCCCATCTGGGGTTTTCTGGGCAAAGATACTGGAATGGTTTGCCATTTCCTATTCCAGCTCATTTTATAGATGAGGAAACTAAGGCAAACAGAATTAAGTGACCTGCCTAGGGTCACACAGTTAGTAGGTGTCTGAAGCCAGATTTGAACTCAGGAACAGGAGTGTTTATTGCATAGTAAGCAATAAATACTTGCTGACTGACAAACTTTTAAGATCCCCATTTCATTCCACAAATCACCAGGATATATATGTCTCAGTGCAAAAGGATGGATTATTTTTTGTGGGGGGAGAAAGTTGAACAAGTCAACCTATAGCTCAAACAGAGTGGTGAAGTGTGAAGGAAAGCTTTCTTTACTTTTATCACTAAGGCATTCCTGAGTTTGATCTCAATGATCTCAGGTTGATCTCTTCTTTCAAGCCAGTAGACATCTAAACCTGGAGTCATATATGGAAATTGAATTAACAGTTTATACAGGGTTTGCTAAATGAGGGACCAGGGACTTCTTACATCAGATATCTTGCATTCATGAGGTTTATCAGCTGGGGTTAGAAAGAACTTTCATAATATCTACTTGTGGACCTTTGCAGCTGATTCTCTTTTCAAAGTAAGTGATTGGTTCTTGAATTCTGGTGAATGATATGAATATATTCAAAGGCTAGGAAGAGGCAAGTGTCCTCTGGGTGTAGTTAGTTATAGAGGTTGTGTGATGTTGAGTCCTAAGATTGATCCCCATAGACCAATTTTTATTATTTTGGGAGCTGTTATGAGAGAGTCCTTATAGATACTGAATAGCTGTGCATAACGTAGTTCTATAGGCCTAGAACTGAGAACTCTGTTATGTTGGAAAAAATTAAGAATAGGTATTATAAGCATATTCTTGGTCTCCACTGATTAGTGGACCAGATTGGAATTTTCAAACGTCTTCAATTTCCTGAGATGCTAAAGACCCTTGACTAGATTTTCCCTGAGAGATCTATTTTCTTTTTAAAATAGCAGGCTTTTATAAAACCATAACTGAAAACTGTATATTTTTGTCCTTTCTATTTTGTAGAACGTCTTTCCTTTTTTTTTTTTGACTTTATGACTGCTGTAAAAAGTGAGTTGGAAAAATGGGTTAGAGTTCTCTGTTTAGCAGGGTAAACTGTTGGTTGGACTCTTTTTCCAAGCAATTGCTTGTAAAATAATAAAGTATCTTTGACAGATGTTAGCTAAATGAAGAGCACAGACTGTTTTTTTTTTCTTCTACATCAGAATGGCAGAGTTCTGAGCTCTCAGTAACCTTTACGTGGAAAAAGAGAGCTCCTGGGGAGAGTCTAATGGATCAGAGCTCAGATATGAGTGGCAAGTGGTGATATATTTGGGAGGGCATATGAATGGGTCTCTGTCATTTGACCTCCAAATATTACTCCACTTGGGCTTTAATCCACCTTGTACTAGTTTCTGACAGTTGTCTTTTGTTAGGAGCCTGTCTGCTTAGCCATCCTTTGGAATACCTTGATTATAACTGCCACCTCATTACCTTCTAGCTACTTGAAATGAATAAGACATAATAACTCTCTTTCTCTCTTGTTGCCCCTTTCTCTCTCCATCTCTCTCTCTCTCTCTCTCTCTCTCTCTCTCTCTCTCTGTTTCTCTCTTTCTCTGTTTCTCTCTGTTTCTGTCTCTCTGTTTCTCTCTCTCTTTTTCTCTCTCTCTGTTTTTCTCTCTCTCTCTGTTTTTCTCTCTCTCCCTGTTTTTCTCTCTCTCTCACTCTCTGTTTCTCGCTCTTCTTCCTTCCCTCCCTCCCTCCCCCTCCTCTCAACTGAGCAGTAGGAATCATGTAACTGGGTCTAGATGGCACCTTTTTATTGTGCACAGGGTTGGAACTCCTTGATTTAATGTTGGGCTTGCCACTTGAAAATGGGAACAGGCCCACTAGACTAGAAGAGGTAGACAGGATTTTTAAAAGATATTCAGGGTTTATGAATGTTTTCTCTCTCTTTGCTTCCTTGGGGGAGAGTAGCAAGTAGTAGCATGGCTCTTCATCTTCTCTTAAGGATCTTCTGGGGAAGGGAAGCAGCAGCTAACAGCTGTGCTCAATTGGTACATGCAAACGATCTCAGAAGTGGTCTGTCTCTCTGCCTCTGTCTTTCTGTCTTTCTGTCTGTTTCTGTTTTTCTGTCTCTGTCTCTCTCCCTCTGTCTGTCTGCTACATGAAGTCTTTTCTGATCCCCACTTCTCCCAGGTGCTAGTGCCCCCTTCCTAAAAATTTTATCTTGTATTTATTTTGTGTATATTTTCTATGTAATTATTTAAATGCATGCTGTTTCCTCCAAAGGATGTAAGCTCCTTGAGGGCAGGCACTGTCTCATTTTTGTCTTTTGATTCTCAATGCCTACAAAGTATTGGTACATAGAAGACACTTAATAAATGATTGATTGATGTTAAGGCAGGTCAAAATGGTCTCAGGAGAGGTAATTTAATGTCATCCTTATTTACAGGAACACTTGCCTGTCTTGTATCTTTAGAGTGACTGTTAAGCAGGGGTGTACTGGAGCCAACTCTAACTGGCTTGTAAGAGCCTATTTAATAATAGTTAATAGTTAATAATTACAAATAATATAAATTATAAAATAATATTTAATACTACTTTAACAATTCCCACAAACCTGGGTTTGATTTATTGCTCTATTGATTGTCTAGACTTAAGAAAGTATTAATAATGCAGAATATACTTACAAGCATGTTTGCATATATCCACCTTCCCCCACCAGCCTGGTTGTTAAACATTTACCAGAACACCCCTGTATTGTTCTAGAAACATTGCTTGAGCTCAGCAGGAGTGTAGTAGAAGGTTTAGGGAAATGAAATCATCGCCACACTGGAGGTCTGGTGATTGTAGACTAATAATAATAATAACTGATATTAATATAGGTCTTTAAGATTTACAAAGTACTTTACACAGTTAAGTTGTTCTCTCTGTCCTGGTCGGTTATATCTTTTAACAGTCCTCAATGATTCTACCTTCTGGTAGTGGGCTCTGTATCAGTGTGTCTGTCTGTCTTTTCTCTGTTTTCTCCCTATTTTTCTCTGTTCCTTCCTTCCTTCCTTCCTTCCTTCCTTCCTTCCTTCCTTCCTTCCTTCCTTCCTTCTTTCCTTCCTTCCTTCCTTCCTTCCTTCCTTCCTTCCTTCCTTCCTTCCTTCCTTCCTTCCTTCCTTCTTTCCTTCCTTCCTTCTTTCCTTCCTTCTTTCCTTCCTTCTTTCCTTCCTTCCTTTCTTCCTTTTCCCCCTCCCTTTCTCTCTTTCTCCCTCCCTTTCTCTCTCTCTCTCTCTCTGTCTCTCTCTCTCTCTCTCTCTCTCTCTCTCTCTCTTTCACACACACACACACACCCACCCACACCCACACCCACACCACATACCCACACACACATATCAAAACCTCTATGATCCCTTCAGTTAAGATCCCTACTAGCTCACCTGTTACATGGCTTTGGAAAGGTGGCAGAGACAATATGTTCTCAATCCTGAGTCAGGTAGGAGTGACTTGCACATGAGGTAATTTGCACATAATAAGCATATCTTGAAGAGGCAACACATGATGTTCTAGTGTTCTAGATAGAATACTGGATTGGAAGTCAGAAAGATCAGAGTTCAAGTCCCATCTCTGACACTGTGTGTGTGACCTCGGACACATTACTTAAGTTCTCTGCACTTCAGGATCTGCAAAAAGAGAGAGTTGTACTAGATGGGCTCTGAAGTCCTCTTCCAGCTTAAAATCTATGACTTTAATTGGCAAGAGAGAAGAGGAAGCTTTCCTTCGACACTCTACTGGTGGGTTGGGGAAGACTGCTTCCAAGGCAAGAATCATTTCCACCAGAGGGGAACAAATGTGGGACAGGGTAGAAAATGAAGAATTTGTCTAAATTTATTCCTTTGGACTTCCTATTGTCTAGTAAATAAGCTATAAATGTCTCAGTCTAGCATTTAAGACTCTCCATAGCCTAGCTCCAGCCTTATTTCACACTCTTGTGGTTGTCATTCTGTTGTTTCAGTTGTGTCCAACTCTTCATGACCCCATTTGAGGTTTTCTTGGCAAAGACACTGGGATGGTTTGCCATTTCCTTCTCTAGATGATTTTACAAATGAGGCAAACAGAGTTAAATGACTTGCCCAGGGTTGAACATCTATTAGCTGTCTGAGGTCGGATTTAAACTCAGGAAGACTCATCTTCCTGATTCCACTCCTGGCATTCTATCCACTGTGCCACCTAACTGCCCCCCACATTTAAAGTACTCACAGCTAAATTAAGGTCTTTGTTATAGGGCACTAAGAATAAGGGCCCAGCCCTGGAAATATATGGATGGTTAGTGAGCCTGCTTCTGAGTCGGCTTTCTCCTTTGGGTACACTTCAAAATTAGAATCACCAAGTAGAGAATAGGACCCTTTATTACTCATTTTTGGAAGCTGGTTTATCAAACATCCATGAGCTCCTAGGATTTACCAAACATCCCATGTACTATCATTGACCAATCTTTTGTTATATTTATAAATAGAAATAAAGCAACTGATTTTTAGTACCCCATGTCTCCTTTCCCATCACTCTGCCACCATTACTGTAAGCTGAAAGGCTTTGAAGAACTGAGGGCCTTTTAAATTTTGTCAGAGGTTACAGTAGCCAAATACTATCAATAATGAGCTTCTCCTTTAGTAGTCTGGTGCTTTAAGTATGCAGGTGCTTGAGTACTCAGGGCTGTACTCAAGGTCTTTCCATCCTGGTTGAATCTACCAGAATTTGTACTCCATTAACAGAACCTTCAAGAACTAAATACTGTCTTCATACCATGATGTCAAAAAAAGAGGATGTTGTGAAGAAAATCTTTGAATATTTTAAGCTAATTCTTCTTTTTCTTATAATTAAATATGAGTTTTTCTGAATCTTCTGAAGTCCTAGAAAGATTGCTGAAATCCTCTACTCTGAGATGTGATTACTCCTATTGTCTACTGGTACTTCTGAAAATGACCCAGCTCTGCAGAGATGTCAACATGGAAAGTGCCAGCCTAAGCCAGGGCTTGTGTCATCTCTATAAACTTTCTAGTAATTGTTTTAGCTTACAAATCCTCCTACACTAGTCCCTGCTTTTTTATTGTTTAGTCACTTCAGTTATATTCAGTTCTCCGTGACCCTGGTTTGAAATTTTCTTGGCAAAGATACTGGAGTGGTTTGCCATTTCTTTTTCCAGCTCATTTTACAGATGAGCAACTGAGGCAAACAAGGTTAAGTGACTTGTTCAGTAAGCGTCTGAAGTCAGATTTGAACTCATGAAGATGAGTCTTCCTGACTCCAGGCCTGACACTCTATCCACTGTGCCACCTATTGGTCTTACCACATTTTGCTCTGTACCAATTATTTGCCTATATGTCTCATCTACCCTATCCAGTTTAGGCTCTAAGCACCTTGAAGATAATAAATGCCATTTTTTTTTTCAGAATAGGGTCCTGGATTTGGAGTTAGAAATGGTCTTAGAGGTTATCTAGTTCAATTGCTTTATTTTACATATGTGAACATCGAAGCCAGAGAGGTTAATTAACTTACTCAAGGTCATTCTTCTTGCCTAGCACAGAGTTCTGCACAAAGAATACACAAAATAAATTGCTGCACCTGAACTAGGGAAAGCAACATGGTGCAGTGGAAAATTACTGACTTTGGAATCAGATGAGCTTAGGTTAAAGTCCGTCCACTGATGCTCACTACCTGCATGACTTTGGGCAAGTCATTTTACTTTTCTGGGTCTCAGTTTCCTCATATATAAAAGGTCTTGGAGGTGCCTTTCATCTCTAAGCTATGATCTGATCTATTGAGTCCTCTACAGTGACATCATTTTATAATACTACTGCTTGGTGGAGTACAAGGATTAAACATCTTTAGGGGCCGGCTGTGGCATATTTGGTTTTGCTGGATATAGTTCTGTTTTAGGCAGGAGGATGGAGGACAGGTTGTGCAATAAATCACATTATAACAGATTTCTACTCTTTATCTAGAGAGAAAATCCTGACCTTTTAGATAATGTTCCTATCTATCATGTATTTAGCAGATCTATTTTTTCTTGAGGCATGACCACCAGGACACCACAAAGGTGGGTAATCACCATTGGCAATGACAAATCTCAAAAGCAGTAGGTAATGCTTATTCCTTTATTTTTTCATGAGATAAAAATTCTTGGGTAGGGAAAGGATTGATAGTTCAATAGAGCAGCTCTTAGACATGCACAATGTTGATAATGGTTAGCAGCACCATTGGTCTAAATAAGCATCAACCTAGCAAAGCCCTTAGTACAGATATGAAAAATATACATGAGGACATGACCTTAGTTTCAGTCATTTCTCTAAAATATTTAATGTGGAGTTGTGATATTATCCTAGAATTTCTGTACCTGCTGCAAGCAGGGTCAGGGGATGTAGACTTACATATGTGGTCTCACCCTTAGATTATGGATTCATTGACTTCTCTTACACATTAAGATTCCGAGGGGCTCACTACTGTGCCAGCTACTGCTCTCCAAATGCTGACAGTGTGGGCATCAGAATCTAAAGTTGCAGACCACCCCAGAGCTCGAAACACCAATGGAGCAAGCCAGTCTTCACCAGCCTGTTTTTTCTGCACTCCCACCACCTAGGAATCAGCTTCCACCTCTAGGGCCTCCCAAGCTCCAGGGTTCCATTCTAGCCACGTATGCCTCGTATGTAGTCACTCTTCCTCACATGTTTGCAATAAACAGTCTCTTTATAGACAATGACATTAGCTAAACACTCAAACTCCACTCAGTTTTGTCAACAACACATTCAGGTTCTTTAATCATTCAGCAACCATCCCAAGACCTATAATGAATATATCTAGGGAATGGATCTTGCTACCACAACTTGGTACCCTTTCACTGGGAAACAAGAGGTAATTAGTAGGTGTGGAGAGTTGCGCAAATGCTAAATCCTCCATATTGTTATCTACTTTGCTCTGTATTCTAAGCAGTGGGACCCGCTTGCAAACCTTTGAGGGAACTCCTTCTGGCTAAACAGTAGGTAGTGTCAGATGGCAGAGTGCTAATAATCTTTCCTTTGGGTTTGGAGTTCAGGCCTGCTCCATAATGCAGCTCAAGTCAATTCTCTCTACTGATGCAAAAAGAATTCCGGAAACAACCTTTCCCACATTTAATTTTCTTACAACTGCAGGATTCTAGTGTAGGAAAGGATTTGGGAGATCATCTTGTCCAATCCCCTTCTTGATTCATGGTCCTAAGCAGGAGCTCAGACTTTTCCTGTTTTTATAATTTCTCTCTGCTAAGTCAATCCACTAGTAAATTCTGCAGGTAATGTTTCACCACAAAAGTCTTTAGATGATGATTTTCCCCTAGATGAACATATGACATTGTATTTCTCTCTCTCTTTCTCTCTCTCTCCCTCTCTCTGTGCATGTATGTATTTTTAGGATTTCCTATATGCAGGAGAATTATAACACTCACCTTTCAATTCAATAAGAAATTTTAATTTTAGTGTGCCTGGGATGTCATCTAGTCATGGGCACACTTGATACTGTATCTCTCAGGCTATTCATAGCTGCTGTACTCCAGAAAGTTTTGGGGGCCTAGTGTTTATTCAGTGTGTGTCTTCTGCCATAGCTAAACATTCTCCTTCTGTCTAGTATCCCTTCTTTTCTGACCTGACCATTTCTGAAAGGCCATCCTCAAATGTTAAACCATCTATACCTATATACTTCCCAATTAGAAACTTGCAACTAATTGGTGCCACCCTGCGGGTCACATCAAAGGTAGAAAACCAATCAGACAGCCATAAGCAGAACCCTGTCTCTCCCTGTAAAACACCTGACCTCAATCAGCTTCTTGGAGCTACCCTGATGCATGCAGTGAGGATGGACCCAGGAGTCCCACTCACCAAACAAGTGAGAACTAAGTGTAACATTGTGAACTGTTCACAAAAGCCTTAGAAACTCCCTCCTCTTGCCCTGGCCTGGGGACTTCTTTGGTTATATACCTGTCCTGCACTTCTCTATCCCATTTTACATGTTTTAGCTATTGCCATGGTTTAGGGGTAGGTTCAGCTTTAGCTTTGGAGGTACTGGCTGCTGCCCCAATTTTGGGGATAAATAATGACTTAGTATCCTTGTCTTGCTACCCCTTCCTCCCCCTCCATACTCCTTTGGGTATCTCCAGTTAAGCAGTTTCTTAAATGTGCCAAATAAAAGCGCCTCAAAAAGCATTCAGTATCAACTGACTTATCTATTTCTTCTGTGAAGCCTCCTAATTGCACCAATAGATCCCCAACAGACACTAGCTCTGTGACCTTTAGAAAATCACTTAACTTCTCTGAACCTGTTTCCTCCTTCACAAATTGAGGGAGTAGGATTGGATCTCTAAGATCTGTCCCTTTCAGCTATAAAATCCTCAATCCTTGCCTCTCACCCTTAAGTCCCAGAAGCAGAAACATCCCCAGAAGCAAATGTACCAAATAGAAGATGTTTTTCTCTTGTTTCTCATTTGTTTATATATTATACTCACAATAAACAATTTACACAAAATCCCCAGAGAATTCTGGGTTCTTTTTGAAACTTGAGTTGGTTTATTTTATTGTGGACCATGGGAAATAAAGGTTCTTGCTTCTGCAGTAGATATGCTATGTCGTTGTGCCATGGTAGATGCTTTCAGCGTGGGGATGCAAGCAGGGGTTAACAGGACAGTGATCGCTCTCTATTTTTTATGTACAACCATATAGTTTCTGCTTGAATCTGTATACACACAGACACACAAGGTCAGGTTTTATACCACTCGAGGGCAAATAGTCACATGTTGGTTTGGCCATATACAGACAAAAGAATCCACCAAAAAAAATTTCCTATGAACAAGAGGAATTTTCTTTTCTCATTTACTGATTACAGGAATAATTGGGACTGTTAAAATAAATAATACATTATTTTCCTTTTGGTTACTTCTATGAAGGTTTTCATTTTGGTGTCATAAAGTTGAAGTGATATTACATACCTTACATAACACTGGAGATAGAAAACAGCTTACTGAATGTTAGGACCCCCAAAAAGAAGAGCAAAGGACCACATACAACACCCTGCTGCATCCTTTTCCCCCACTCCCACAACCTACAAACTGCCTTGAATCAGCCATCTTTAAGACTTCACCAATATAACGCCCTTTGTGCATTTCACAAGGCCAACCAAAGACATTTGGCTTTCTACACCTTTAGGAATGTTCCCGGCACCTGACAAGCCTTTTAAAGGCCAGCTTAAAATCCTCATTAAAACTTGTGTAAAGTAGAGGGTTGATAAGAGAGTTCACATAACCAAGCCACGTCAAAAAGTCAGCCACTTCAGATGACACAGTATAAATACTCAGGCCTACAATGAGCTCCTTGATGAAAAATGGCAGCCAGGACAAAATGAATGCCCCCAGTATCAGTCCCAGAATGCGAGCAGCCTTTCGTTCCCTGGTGCTGGAGATCTGTTGGCGGTCTCCAGTCTGATCCAGGTCATTGTCAAAGGGAGGTATCCTGACTGAGGTGTTGATTTTATCAAATTCTGTGGTTGGGTCAGAAGTGGAGAAGTCAGACACACAGAAGGTCTGGGTCAGCTTGCAGCTTGCAAAAGAGTTCTGGCTGTCTGTGCTTCTGTTGCTTAGGTGGCGGCTGGAGCCACGCTTCTGGTAAAGACTTTTGGCGGCATGGTAGATCCTATAATAGAGAATCAGGATCAAAGTCAAGGGGATGTAAAATGCCCCGAGTGTGGAGTAAATGGTGTAGATCACGTGGTCATGCTGGATGGTGCATTGGCTAGGTGGAGGACTGAGAAGACGGTGGCTTCTCCAGAACAGAGGAGGCATAGAAATGAAAACTGAGATGGTCCACACTGTGAGTATCATCATTCCAGCCCTCTTTGCAGTTCTTTTCCTGGCGTATTCAATAGCATTGGTGATAGCCCAGTACCTATCCAAGGCAATCACACAGAGATGGAGGATTGAACAGGTGCAGCAGGTCATGTCTACACTCAGCCAAACCTCACAGATAAAGTAACCCAAGGTCCA
Source organism: Vombatus ursinus (assembly GCF_900497805.2). Lineage (NCBI taxonomy): Eukaryota > Metazoa > Chordata > Mammalia > Diprotodontia > Vombatidae > Vombatus > Vombatus ursinus. Next base: position 9,837,893 of record NW_020940360.1, on the reverse strand, counting down.
GCTGTCCATGACGATGTATGTGATGCTCAAGGGCATGACGAGAATGGCAACCAGGAGGTCCGTCACAGCCAGAGAACAGATTAAATAGTTTGCAGGCTGATGGAGCTTCTTGGTGGTACAGATCGCAATAATTACTGCTGAGTTCAGTAGTGTGGTCATGGTAGTGATTACCACCAAAGTCATAGAAACAAGCATCTTCTCTGTTACTGATTTGGATTTAATGGCCACACTGGCTTCTGTTGTACAGTTTGTGAAATTCATTTTTTTAATCCTCCTTGTCCTAGGATCTACTATAGGAAATATGGAAGTTCTCTCCTCTAGCTGATCATTCAGACTTCAACACATCAGAGCCATAAAAGAGGTTCTAGGTATTCTTCACATATTTTCCTTTATATGCCATTTTCACTGGTTATGAGAAAGGGACCCAGAGATTTTCCTGAATGTAGATGTCCTGGGGGAGAAAACAAAACAGAAATTTGTTGGCTCAATTAATGGATAATAAACATCATGATGTCATTTGTGAATAAAAATGTTTTATAATATTTTCTTTTTTTCTGAATAATCATAACCAGTTTTTTAAAAAATAATTTTCAGATAACATTCCCTTTCTCCTTTCTATAGACAAAATTCATCTTTACTTCTACATTTGTAGCCTTAGTGGAATGAGGAACAGATAGCTGTTTGTTTGTTTTTTTAAAGTGTGCACAATATAACTAGCACAGAGACTATTTACAAACTGAAACCACTGGTTTGGGAATCACAATTTCTGAGACATTATCATGCAGAGTGACCTTTGCCCAAGGCAAACTGGGCTAGAGTACAACAGGGACTAATACTGGAGAGTTATCTACTATGAAGGCTTGGAAAATACCGAGCAGGTGCTCTTATGAGCTTGCTAGTGATCACCTGAGGGAGTCAAATCAGTAGTCTCCAGGCTAGGCAGTAACCACGCTTGTTATTCAAGAAATGGAAAAAGGAAAAGAGGGAAAACTTTCTAACACTTGTGGTAGCACTCTCAGGCAGAAAAGCAGGCTGTCCCCCGTCTCAGAAGTGAGAGCATTTCTCCTGTGGCCCAGCTAAAGAACTGACGACACCAAGAATCAGGTGAGAACAAGGTGTTATAAGACTATTGTACTAAAGCCTGAAGTTACGATGTGTAGGCTTTTGTTTTAAAACAAAGATGTACACGCAGAGCTGAAATGTAAAACAAGAAAAAAAGCTAGACACTAACAAAACTACAAGCCCAGAATCAGTTTTGTGGGTTTGGGTGGCTGGGGAAAAGGGTAGGACTATCTGTAAGTTATTTACAGGATTTTTTTTTTGTGGGGGGCGAAGAAGGGTAGAGGAAAGAAAGCATCAGTGTAAACCATTTGGACTCATTCCACAATACTGGCCTACATGAAATAGTTACTGGTTTCAAAAAGTTAAAAAATAGGTTCCCCACCCCCAGTCCCTCATATATATGTACACACAAAAGATCAATGGACAAAGACAACCTGGCTGTATCCCAGCTTAGCTGCCGTTTTCTTAAACAGAGTTGGCCCTCTGTCTGCTAAGGAGGTAAGTTTCCTTGACTATTGGAGGCATTTTATTTGTTACCTCTTCACATATCCCTGGCCTGTCTACACTCCCCATGCCAGTGAGAAACAGACTGAACCAGGTTTGAGTTAGCCACATAACTAAGTCCGTACTTGGCCCCATCACCCTAACATTCTGTAGAGTTATTTGAGTTCCTTGCAAACCAAGACCTTACATAGCTCTGTCCTTCCCTCTGTCCTTAGGACATCTGAACTGATTATTTTTAAACTTTTGGCACTGAAGAAACATAGTGGCTACGGAGCAAAGCCACAACAACACTGGGAAAATTCAATCATGGCACATGCAGAGGGAAAGGGGGAAACTACACTAGTACTTCAAAACCAGAACTAGATTTCCAGGCATTTATGGGGATAGGGTACAGGAAAGAAGATACATGGAGTCAAGATTTTATAGGCTCCCTATACATCCAAAAGAGGAGGTTATGCCAAGGATCTGCACTGACACCCTCGAGCCCAACACAGCTCACCCCTCAGGAGGAGCTTGATACAGGCCAAAACTAGAAAATCTGGATCCAACTTCAGGTCTGAAGCAACAAGAATCCTTTTGAAAGAATGTAGCAAAGGAGTATTTTTCAAAGACTATATGGTGATGTTCATGAGAAGGGCTAGGTAGAAGGATGCTTCAGGTCAGGAGAACAACATAATTCCAATACTCTGTCCCTTTCTTCTTCTTATTGGCTGCCTTTCAATGTTGATCAGTCATCAATGGTAGGCAGCCAGAATGCCATGTTAGACCATGTACTGGCAAAGGTCATGAACTTGGGATTGAATTGCGAACAAGTTATGGGATCAGTATATTTCCCATCCAACACAGCCACCTTTATGCACCTTTTTTCCATTCCAGACATGAATCTTATCATCATCAGAGCCAATCATAATAAATTGAGAATCTGGAGTAAAGAAGGCTTCCCAAGTGACAGCTTTGCTATTGTTATACCCCCAAATGTATGCATTACTGCTTCCTTAAATGCATCAGTCAGGTGGATGAAACTGCCATTGGTAGATATAAGACTGAGTTTGCCATCATTGCTGAACGTCAAGCTTGTCTACTCATAGTTCCTATCATATTGCATTTTGAAGGTGACAAATGGCCTCTTATCAAAGGGGCAAAGATCATAAAATTTAACCATTTCAGAATTGACCTCAGCAGCAAAAATTCAAAAGAACAAACAGATTTTCCTTGGAAATGCATTAGGCCCTGGCAGTTAGGAGACCAAAGATCCCAGAGTTGGATGGTTTTATCTAGGGACCCAGAGATAAAAGTGTCATTTATTGATGACATAGACAAGGCTACCACTCTCTTGTTGTGTCTGGGGAAGTACCAGATGTATTTGTTATCATGCAAAGACAGGTAGCAGATTGTATCATCTTTTGTTAGAACTGTACACTACAGTGTTTGCTGCAGGTGTATATCTGATTAGGTCCACTCCATGCTTCTTATTGTACAGTGTTCTCTTTGGTCTGCCCTCATGACAGTCGTACAGGGCAATAGAATTGTCCTTGCTGCTCAAGATGATGGTCTCACCATTGGGGCTGAAATCGAAGCAGTTGATGTTGTCAGAGTTCTCCTGGAACACCTTGACCATGTGGAAGCTCCATAGCATGATGTCCATCAGCTTCATGGTGATAGGGCTGAGTCAGGCAAGATAGCTGGTTTTGAAGCCAGGAAGAGATCTAGTGTGCTAGGAGAAATACTCTTGCCACATGAGATAATTAGTTTCTCCCTCCACTCCATATTTGGTTACTCCTTTATGGGGCCACTATTTTGCTTGTTTATTTTGCTCTATCTTTTTTATTTAGTTTTTCTTTCTCTAAGATTAGGGTTATCCAGTAATAGACCCAAAGCCATTGAAAAGATTTAGAAAATTTAGAAGATCTTTTCTTGCTACAAAGGAATTTGGTACAGTATGAGAAATATTTACCAGGCCCTCCAGCGATTGGCCTGGGCTAGTTGTTGTCTTTAAAAATTATTGAAACTATTTATAAGACTTGATGGTTTTAGAAGATTAAAGTTTAGACCTTGGCATGCCTTACTGGTCATATAAGGGTATAAAACAGGTCCATCCTTGTGGAGTCAGGGCCCTTCAGACTTGGTGAATATACTGTTGCTTCACAAATCACCACACCATAACCTGCTGACTGTATATGTTTCTGTATGGAGATAAGCCAGGGAGACATGCCTCCTTTTCTTACCTTTTGGCTAGTCTATGAGCACCTTATTTCATTTGTATTCTGAATATGAAGCATCACAGTGGCTTGAATCAGGCTTGGTCCCAAACATCTGGGTTTAAGCCTCATTTCTGATTCATACTTACTATGCACCACTGGGCAACTTCTCAGTAATCTAGACAATTCTCAAAGACTAGAAGTTACAGAGAGAGTACCTACCTGAATTGGTAGAGGAAAGTTTCCTTCTAAATGGATATTTATTCTTACAGGTAAAATTCTCAGATCATTACCAAATAAGACATTAAGGATTTGAGTCTATTCTTCTACTTGAATTAATGTCTTAGCACATTAAATTTGAATAATTCAGTTCCATAAGCATTTGCCAGGCACCTACTATGCCCTAGGAACTGAGGATAATAAGATCCCCTCTCATGATCTAATACAGGGAGTAAGATATATACAACTTTAATCCAAATTGCACAAGAGATGTGAAAAAGGATGGATCACTCCCAGGTGTAGAGATAGGGAGGTCTTCATGGAAGAAGCAACACTGGACTAGACCTGTAAGGAAGAGGAGGATTTCTTTTTTTTAATTTAATTTTTAAAAAGTTATTGAAAATCCACTTTCTCTTCCTATCACCTCCCCTTCCTCACTGAAAAAGAAAGGAGAACAAAACCCTTTTAACAAATAGTCAAACAAAACAAAATTATTACATTGGCCATGTCCAACAAATATTCATCTCAATGTACACTTTCTGAATCCATCACCTCCCTGGCAGGGGCGAGTAGCATGATTGACATTACCTTGATCAGAGTTCTTAAGTTTTCAAAGTTGGTTGCCTTTATAATACTTTTGTTATTGTTCTAGTTCACTTCACTCTGTTGATACATATTTTCCCAGGTTTTTCTAAAATTGTCCCTTTTATATTTTTTTATAGCACAATAGTATTCCATCACATATATCATAATATCATAATTTGTTCAGACATTCCCCAAATAATCAGCATTCCCTTAGTTTTCATTTCTTTGCCAACACAAAAAGAGCTGCTACACATATTTGTGTACATATGGGTCCTTTTCATTTTCTTTTATTTCTTTGTAGTATAGACCTAGTAGTGGTATCTCAAGGTCAAAGAGTTTTTACAGTATAGTAACTTTTGGAGTATAGTTCCACATTGCTTCCCAAATTGTCTAGATAAGTTCACAGCTCCACAATAGTCAATTAATATACTTATTTCCCAACAGTCTCTGCAGCATTTGTAATTTTCTCTTTTTGGTTAATTTTTCCAATATAATGGGTATGAGGTAGAACTTTAGGTTTATTTAATTTTCATTTCCCTAATTATTAGTGATTTGGAGCATTTTTTCATATAGCTGGTAATAGCTTTGATTTCCTCCTCTGAAGACTAGTTGTTCGTACCCTCTGATCATTGGGAATAGTCAGAGAATAGATTGGGGAATGGCTCTTATTCTTTTAAATTTGAATCAGTTTCACATATATTTTAAAAATGAAACCTTTATCAGAGAAACTTGGTAAGGGAAAGATTTCAGTAGGCAGACATGGGGGCAACTCTCTTCCAAACATAGTGAACATGGTGTGCAAATGCACAATGGTGGGAGAGGATAGAACATTTTAGGGAACACCTAGTAGTCTAGTTTGGCTTCAGTTTAGCATGTGTCAATGAGAGTAACATGAAATAAGAACAGAAAGATAGGTTGGGACTAGATTGTTAAGGTTCTCAAATCACAAGTTAAGTAGTATATATTTTACTCAGATGACAATGAGAAGAAACTGAAGGTTTTTAAGCACGGTAGTAATTGTGATTAGTCCTTGTTCATTGAGAAGATTACTTTACCAGCTGTGTGAAAGTTGGATTGGGGAATGGGAAGAACATTTATGTAACTAATATAACAATCTAAGAGAGAAGTAATGAAGTCTTAAACTAGAGTGGTGACAGTGGGAGTAGAAAGGAGGAGGGGATGTAAGAAATATAGCAAAGGGAAAATTGAGAGGATTGGCATCTATAAATATGGGTGTATACAGGAAAAAATAATTACAAGATTTTAAGCTTCAGAAAGTGATGGTCTCAAACATATTGATTTTGGTGTGCTGATGGTATCTCTTCATGGACATATCCTATGGACATTTGAATCTGTAGGACTTCAGCTCGAGGGAGACTCAACTGGGAAGGGGAATATGGATTTGAGAGTCATCTACATGAATAGATAGTATCCTTCTTGGGAGCAGATGAAATTGCCAAGGAGGATGCTGTAGAGAGGGAAGAAGATAGAGAACAGAATCTTTAGATCAAACACATATATGAGGCAGGAGATAATGGACCCTGTCAGGAGAGTAAGAAGTGGGAGGGGGCAAGAAAGAGCTATGTTACAGAAGCAAAGGGAGGAGAGAATATCAAGAAGGAAGAAGTGGTCAGTGTTTGCTGAATGCTTAGAAAGGATCAGGCAAGATGAGGATTGAAAAAAGTCCATTTGAATTGGGAAATTAGGAGGACCCTAATGGCATTGGAAGCCAAGTACTAAAAGGAAGGTCATTTCAGCTAGGTCTTCTTTACATTTGAAAGCATATTTTAATATTTGCATTACATGACAGCTTTGCTTTTTTCATGTGACCATGGACAAGTCATTTCAGTCTTCTGGCCTTGGCTACCAGATCTAAAAATTGAAGAGAATGGACCAAATAATCTGTAAGGTTCCCTCTAGCTCTAACATTCTATAATTTAATTTAAAATGCGGCCTTCAAACCAAGTTTAAACCTTTACAGCAAATATTCAGTTCCAAGGGTACATTAGTGTCACAGGAGAATTATACAATAAATCTAATTATTCTTGACATTTTACATAGCCTATCGTGCCTTTCTTTGGGTAGAGAGAAAAAATGAAAAGCACGTTCTTTAGTTTGAGGTTGATGGTAAATTGTTCTCAGGCAATTCATTAAATGTGAAAAAAGCAGCACTTCTAAACCTAAAAACAGCTACCCTTTCAAAATAAGTTCACTGGGAAACTGGTATTTATGTTAACAGCATTTTTATGAGGCAGGGCTAGAAGCCGTGGCTTCATTGATCAATGAACCAGCAACATTTACTGAGTGCTTCTGCAGAAAGTTACACTAAGTTCCTCTGGGCTATGATCACAAAGAACTCATCCTGAAGCATTTGTCCTCAAAAAACTTACAATTAAAGGACAGAGTGACACTGGCCAACACAAAGTATCATTTGTGTTTTATATATTAGTTTAGTCAGTTAATAAAGACTTATTATTTTAGCACAAAGGCAGAAATTATATTAGCCCAAATGCACTGTGCTGAGTGCTGGGGGGTCCAAAGAAAGGTAAAAGACAGTATGTGCCTTCAAGGAGTTCACAATTTAATGGGGGAAGATAATACATAAAAAAAAAATCTGGAACGGGGGAGGGGAAATTACCTGGTATGGGAGCATAATGATGAAGTTTCACAGAATGCAGCCTGATGGGAAATGATGGATGGTTTCCCTGGGTACCTTCTTTAAATGGAAGATCTAGAAGGAGTTCTCCACTGTCCACCCTCTCTGATAAGTAGGAAAGAGGGGCTCCAGGGACAGGAGGTATGAGTTTCATAGGTGATGTGATCTTGTAGAATGACAAGATTCCCAGATTGGAGTGATAAAGTCCAAGAGTGCAATCAGGTGAGGTGATTACCTTATAAGTTAAAAAATACGTGGTAAACATAACCAATTACAGCTATGCTGAGACTCAAATACACTTGTGTAGGATAGCTATAACGAGTGGGTTAGCTGGTACCAAATGGGATTAATCTTAAGGGGTTTCATAGAAGAGTTAGCTCTTGGGCTAGTATACTTAAGGGTTGGTGGAAATTAAATAATAAATTCACTAACTATATTAAGCACCTATTGTGTGCAAACCACTATGGTAGGCACTGGGGGAAGTAGTTTGCTAGACTAGTGATAAATTCTGTGGTAATAGTAATGAGTGAAGAACCATGGAATCATGGATTTGGAGCTTTTTATAGATGAGGAAGTTGAGGCCTATGGAGGTCAAGTGACTTGTCTAAGGACATGCATGTGATAAATATTAAAGGCATGATTTTAATCCATGTTCTATTACTCCACAGCAGGGATCCTTAATCACTTTTTTGTGTTGTGGATTCCTCTGACAGTCTGGAGAAGCCCATGAACTGCTTCTCAGAATTTTAAATGGATAACATAAATATAGAGGATTACAAAGAAAACCAAAAATTAATTAAAAAAAGATGTATTTTTTTTCCCATTCTAGTTCACAAACTCTCTTAAATCTATCCATAGATACCCTTAGGAGTCTATGAATCCCAGGTTAAGAACACCTGTTCTAGGCCAGTGCTCTTTTCACTGTCCCGTGTAGGTATTTTAAAATATACTTAGATACCTCAAAAGAATATAGGATAATAACCTTCTAGGATGCAGTCAGTCATTAGGGAAGCTTTTTGATACTGAATTTTACTCAGATACTTCTATGTTACAGGCATCCCCCAATATCCTCATGTGCCTCAGAATCCCTGTCTTGACCATCTGCCTCAATCTTGGTACTACCCATGCCAGGATCCTTTCATGGCACTATTCTATCAAGATTTATACATTGCAAATTCATCTCATTGTATTCAGCTGCAACCCATTTCTAGGATCTGACTCTTCCTCTGCTTCTGAAACATGGTAAAGACAATATTATCCTTGCCAGCTGTATCTATGGAGCCAGTTCAATGTGGGCTATGTCTGCCTCATATGTGTACATGCATGAGAATTGTCAACAGGTTTAATGGGTAGAGTGATTGGTAAGAGGAAAGGTATATATAGTAGCAAAGGCTAGCTCTGGTTCTTGGCTTAATTTTATCTGAAGCCTTGGGTTCAATAGCAAGTGAGGCCTAACTCCATCTTTCTATGTCTATAGCTATGAAAATGTGACACACATTTTATAAAAAGTCACAAGATAGAGATGTTGCTCTATGAAAGTCTGTTACTATGTACTTTGTGTTTCTCTTTATGCCTCTACGTATCTGCTGATTGTCAAATAAGCTTTGACCTGCTTTGTTTCTGATCCAGGTCAGTTTACCTCTCTTTGGGCAGCCTGGTGGCTGAGCCTCTGATCCAACGGGCTCACCTTCTTGGTGCCAGACTTACTGTGAATGCTAAATTGGTTTTAGCCCTGTTAGAGCTCAGAATTCCCCAACTCAATCAATCTGTTGGCCTCAGTCTATTCCAGCAGCAAGGATTACAGATATATGCCACTACCCTTGGCTTTTTTTGTCTTCTATTCAATGTCACAACATTCCTTTGCTTATTACTTCTTTTTCTGTCTCTTTCCACTATTGCTATTCCCTTCTTTTGGTCCCTCTCACTTAATTAGGCACTGCAAAACTCTGAAATTATTTGTTGTTTATTTGAAGTACTTAGTGAGTAGTATTTGTTGTAGTTAGTGGGTGGAACATTCATTCAACAATTATTTTTTAATAGCAATCAATTAATAAACATTTATTAAATACCTACTGTATGCCAGGTGCTGTGTTAAGCTCTGAGGATACAAAAAGAAGCAAAAGAGTTCCATCTCTCAAGGAGTTTACAATCTAATGGGGGAGAAAACATGCAAATAAGTATAAGCAAATCAAGCTATACACAGTATAAACAAGAAATTGTTGATAGAAGGAAGGCACTAGAATTAAGAGAGGCTGGGAAAGGCTTCCTGTAAAAAATGGGATTTTAATTGAGAGTTAATGGAAGCTTTGGAAGCCAGTAGGCAGAAATAAGGAGGGAGAATATTCTGAGTATAAGGAACAGCCAGAGAAATTGCCTGGAACCAAGAGATGGAGTATCTTGTTTGTGGAGCAGTTAAGAGGTGAATGTTACTGGATCAAAGAATACATAGCTGGGAGAAAGGTATAAGAAAATTGGAAAAGTAGGAGGAGGCTAAGTTTCCTGTTTGGTTTTCAATGCCAAACAGAGCATTTTGTATTTGATCCTGGAGGTGATAGGGAGCCACTGGAGTTTATTAAGCAGAGGTAAAACATGGTTGGGTCTGAAGTTTAGGAAAATCACTTTGGTAGTTATATAGAAAATGGATTGGAGTGGGGAAATACTTGAGGCAGGCAGAACCATCCAGTAGGCTATTGCAAAAGCCCAGACATAAATGGAATGAAGGCCTGCACTGGAGTATGGCAGTGTCAGATGAGAGAAGGGGCCATATTTGAGAAATGTTGCAGAGGTGCAATCAACAGGCCTTGGCAACACATTGGTTATGGGCAATGAGAGATAGGAAGGAGTCAAGAATGACTCCAAGTTTGTGAGCCTGAGGAACTTGGAGGATGGTGTTGCCCTGTACTGTAATCAGGAAGATCAGTGGATGCTCAGAAAGAAAGATGAGTTTTATTTTGGACATGTTTAGTTTAAGATGTCTACTGGACATACAATTGGAGATGTCTGAAAGGGAATTGGAGATGTGAGATTGGAGTTTAGCAGAGAGGTTGGGCAAGATAGATTTGAGAATTATTGGCATGGTGATGGTAATTGAATCTATGGGATCTGATGGGAAATCACCAAATGAAATAGTACAGAGGAAAAATTGAAGATGGTCCAGGACCAACTCTGAGGGATACCTTACAGTTAGAAAGTGTGACCTGGGTGAAGATTTAGCAAAGGAGAGTGAAAAGGAGCAGTCAGATAGGGAGAAGAAGAACCAGGAGAGAGTGCTGTCCCAAAAACCTAGAGAGAAGAGAGTACCAAAGAGGTGACAGTGATCAACAATGTCAAAGGCTGCATAAAGGTCAAGGAGAAGGAGGATTGAGACAAGACGATTGAATTTGGCAACCAAGAGATCGTTGGTAACTTTGCAGAGAACAATTTTGGTGGAATGATAAGGTTGCAAGCCAGATAGTAAGGAGGTAAGAAGAGAGCAAGAGGAGAGAAAGTGGAGGCAGCTATCATAGATGGTCTATTTGAGGAGTTTAACTTCAAAGGGCAGAAGAGATATAGGCGGATAGTTAAGAGGCATGGAAGGATCAAGTGAAAGGTTTTTTTTATTTTCAGGATGGGGGGGAAACATGGCCATGTTTGTAAGCAATAGGGAATTAGCCAGTAGGCAGGGAAAGATTGAAAATAAGTGACAGAGTGGGGAATAGCATAGGAGGTAATCTGTTGGAGAAAATGGGATAAAATGGAATAGCTTGTGCAGCATTGAAAATCAACTGTATTCCTGATTGCATTCCAGAGAAACTTGATACCTCTAACTTCAAATATCAAATTGGTCCTTGCTAGCCATGAAAAATCAATCAATATACATTTATTAAGAGCCTAGTTTGTACCAGGCACTGTGCTAAGCACTGGGGATACAAAAAACAGGCAAAAGACAGTCCTTGCCCTCAAGGAGCTCACAATCTAATGGGGAAGACAACGTGAAAACAAATATGTATAAAACAAGCTATGTATAAGATAATGTACAGGAAAATATAATATTAACATAATATAATATTAAAATGTTACATATAACATTACATATTAATATGACATGTATTTTGACATAATACATAATATAACTATATTATATATAATGTATATATTATATATCATTTTCACATATTATATTGTACATTTTATATAATATATATAATATTATATAGACTATATTAATATAATCTATATAATAATACAATATTAACAGAATAATAATACACAGAAATAATTAACAGAGGGAAGGCATTAGAAATGAGAGAGTTAAACGGACTTTATAGTTTTGCACTCACATAGCAAATTTTTTTCTGAAGTCACAATTCTTATGATAGGAGATCACCAAATTTGTTATAAAGGTCATGTTTTAAAAACAACTTCACAGCATTCTTGTGAGCTACCTATGTGCCTCCTGTAATTCATTTAATTTATCTAGGCATGAATTCCCTCATCTGTCAATTTAGAGGAAAGAGGTTTGGCCTAGATAGTTTCTAAGTTCCCTTCTAACTCTAAATCTATGAGCCTGTGATTCTAAATTGGGATTATATTCTTGGTAAAACAAGCTATTGGAGGTAAAGGGTTTGTGTTAGACTCACTAAATCTATATCCAAAAGGAATCAACCTTTTTATTTTATTTGTCCCTGAATATCTTCAAAGCTAGGAGGTGCAGTGAATAGAGCATTGGCCTTTGATTTAGAAAGACCCTGTCAAATGGTCTATACTCACTGACTCTACTTCTTTATTATCTACTCATTCCATACCACCTGCCAGCCCCATCTTCTGGATATCTTCTTCTTCTCTGGAATTTGATACATTTCTAGCTCATGGTATCCTGCCTCTATGGCCAATCCTTTACTGTCTTCCTTTCTTACTCTCCCTATCTAAATGTAGGAGTCCCTCAAGGTTTTATCCTTGAATATATTCCCTTCTTTCTGTTCTTTGTTCCTTAGTGATCTCCTTCATGAGCATGATTCCTAGGGCTGTAACAAGAAACCCATTACATAAGCTCCTCTGGGGTGCTTATATCCACAGAGGTATTCTTATAATCTGAATTATATGATGTAATTTTCGTGCTCCTTTGCTTGACTCCAGGACCCTTAAGGTCCTATCATTGTGTCTTTCTCTCAGAGTGTACTCTCGCCCCTGCCATGTCTTTCTTCCTCCTCCTAGAGAACAGGACAGCACCATTCATGCTAAAGGGACATTGGCTGGATTATCTGGGAGGAAGAGCCAATCTCTGTTCTGCACAAGTGCACCAGGATTGTCTATCTTCTGTACTACTCCCTCCAAAACTAAATATGCCCTAGGCACAAGGACTCCTATTTATGACTGTAATTCAGATAACATTATTAATATGGATGATACCTAAATCAATCAATCAATCTATCCATCTATCTATCTATCATTTATCTATCTATCTATCTACCTACTAACCTACCTACCTACAATCTTTATAGCTCCAACCTTCCTTCCAAACAATAGACTGAGATTTTCAATTACCTACCGGACATCTCCACCTGAAGGTTAAGCTAAACATACCCCAAATCAGACTTCTCCTCCTCCTTGTTCCTCCCTCTTTGTCATCCTTCCTAACACTCCATATACAAAAAGTCACTAAGTTCTTCCTGTTGATTCTACCTTTGAAATAAATCCTGGATCTTTCACTTTCTTTCCATTAGCATACTTCAGACCTTTATTACCTTTTTGTCTAGACTTCTGCCATAGTCAACAAGATCTTTCCTTTGGCAATTTCTTGTCATACCTACCCTTCCCACCCATTCTAGCTAGCATGTTTGAATCTTATTCCCTTGCTTAGTACACATTAATGTCTTCCCTTCAGTATTAGAGATGCCCAATGGGCAGTTGATAATGTAAGACTGGAGTTGAAGAGAGAGGTTAGGGCTGAATAAATAGATCTGATAATCCTCTGCATAAAGGTGATAATTGAATCTATAGGAACTGATTAGATTACCAATTGATGCCATATAGAAGGTTAGTAGAGAAGAGGTCAAGAAGGATAAAAACTGAGAAAAGAAGATTAGATTTGGTAATTGTATCACTGGCAACTTTAGAGAAAGCAATTTCAGGTGAATGATGAGGTCAGAAGTCCGACTGCAGAGGGTTTAGAATCAAGTGCGAAGAGAGGAAGTAGAAAAACTGATTGTGGATGGCTAGCCACAAAAGGAAAAGAGATATAGGATGGCAGATAGCAGAAATGGTCAGATCAAATGAAGGACTTTTAAGGATGGGGAGACATGGGCATATTTGTAGGCAGCAAGCAGCAGCAATAGGGAGAGGTTGAACATTAATGAGACTGGGGATGATAGAGGGAACAATTTGCTGGAGAAGATGGAAAGAATGGAATCAAGGGTGCATATAGAAGAGTTTGGAGAGGCAAAATAGGGAGTTGTAGTATTAGTTTTATCATGTGTCCAAGGCAATAAGGAGCACATTTCATGGGGTCATCTTGTATTGAAGTGCTCGTAATGATTGCAAACAAAGGGATCACCATGCAGATAACTTCAGTTTATATACCACTCTCTACTGCAGAGATAAGGAGGTAGAGAAATTCTATGAAGAACTAGGTAAGATTTCTTTTAAAAAGTCAATATATCTATGATTTCAGTGCAGAGAATGATGTATAGGAGGATGAGGGAAGATATTTTGGAACATAAGGTTCATGTTTGAAAAATGAAAGAACTTAAATACTATACAAAAGGTGATACAAAGACTATACAAAAGCCTCATACATTTATATCAAGAACACTTTAAGAAGAGAAAAGGGAGGCATTGGACATGCCAAAGGACTACAAAAAAAGAGAGAATCACTAACAGGAAATGATTAAATACATAGCTATAGTTGAATCAGTTCTCTGCGTAATTCAAGTCCATTGATTTAGTATAACAGAAATTAAAATCAACATTAAACTAAAAAAAGAAAAGAAGCCATGTTGCAGAATTTAAATGTCTTTATTCTGATCTGTTTAAGTAAGCTATTGATGTAAAAAAGAATGGGGAATGGATAAAGGAGCAGACATTTACATGAAGTATGACCACATCTTCTGGAATTTTGATCAAAGTAAAGCAATCATCATGAGGGGAGGTTAAAAGAGACCTCTCAGGAAAAAGAAAAAGTGAAAAAGCAACCCCCACCTCACTCAGGAAACAATTGGTCTTCTTGTCAACTACAGAGTATGGTAGTTGAGAGCAATATTAGTTTAGAACATAAACTCCTTTGTAAAATTATGGAGGATGGTCAGTATCATCTCATAAAACAATAAGAACAGTTGAAGGAAAAAAAAAAACAAAGTTTATAGAACATTTGACATGAGACCCAATTAAACTAGATTATTCCTAGAAGATTTAGAGAGGAGCTTGGAAGTTGGACAAAAAAAAAGAGAACAATGGAAATAATCATGGAATACCGCAACCAGGTATTACATTACATAATATTGTAGGTCACCCACAGGCCAGTGGACAGTTGCATAGTGGGTGTAAATAATTGCAGCATATTATCAGTAATGAACTATATGACAAAATAATGTAAAAATAGTTCACCCAAGTGATCTATAATTGGGAAAGGAAGTGAGTCATATAGGGCAAATGAGGAATAATCGATGGACAGCACACATGCTGCACTGGTACTTACAAAAATGTCAAAAGACCTAGATGAAGGTCCATAACATGTTGGTCGGACCCCTTTGGAGCATTACAATCAGACATGGTCAAGAGTTACATGGATAAGAAAATGGTGGAAGCATTGTAGTCTGCATCATTAGCCATACAAATGACGTCATAGATGCCTTGATGTATATTGATTTTTTTTATCGTCACTACTCTTTTTGTTCTTATTGCTTTCTTTGTTCTCTTATTAATGATATGATTACAGGCTGCACTTAGGTTTTGCATAAAACAGATTTTTAAAAATGTATGACCTATTAGTGGATCAACATAGTGACAGGTGTTGTTATAGGATTTCTAGAAAACTTTTAAAGGAAAGAAGAGAATTATAAAAAATTCCAGAATTCTGGAATTTTAGAATTCCTTTGTGCAGTGTGACATGTCCAAGAATAAAAGGAGAAACATGAATATTTTGAAATTCAGTGCAATTAGTTCTCACTGGAATTTCTATGAGACATTGACTTGCCATTGGGACTTTCCCCATTAAAGTTCTTATCTTTCCCGTCCACCTTTGTGAAACTGGGATGAAATCACATTGTTTGTGTATTTGGAATGTATTCTGCATCTCAGATATTGTTTCAAATTATTACCAAAAGTGGCTAAGCCTCCCTTGTCGTTCTGATTCAGGCGGCTGCCCCAAGTCAGTCTGAGGTCTTGATTCTGCCTCCCTCTGATAATATTGAGCTTTATCATGCCTGACTTAGCCGAGCCCCTAGATTTTGGAATTGGGAACTAGAAAGTGCTGTTGTTCTCCCACTTTTGCAACCAGACAATCTTGGGTGATCTTCTTTGTCTGATTGAGCCTTTCTGCTTTCTTCTGAATAGAAATGGCCTGGAGACACCTCTGTAAAGCACACAGTATTTTGACATCCAAATGGTATTTTATTCAATAGGGAGCCACTACTACTACTACTATTGCTAATAAGGAAAGTCCTTTAATATAAAGGAGACCTATAAAAGTGTTATTTACTTTTACTCTGAGTGATAATAAAAATGGACTTTGTGAAGTAACTTAAAATCTAGTAGAGGCTTGAGAATTTATTAGTATACTCTAAGAATTATGAAATTAAATTACTTTCTTTGGTATACCCTGATGGCACTTTCGAGGAACAAATTATTGCAGCCAATGTCTGGGTTTTTTGGCCTCTGGCATATAGAGAAAATTTCTTCATTGCATTCTGGGCTGCTTTAAACAATAATTGGGGCATAACGCACCCTTGAAGCAATAGTGCAGCATATGACTATGTATTCTGCTTGCATGGGTTATTGTATCCTGCTGAGTTACCACTTTACTCAGATAGGACTTCCAATCTCACCCAACTTGACTTTCCTTTTTGCAAGTGTTGTGCATGAACAAGAACTGTAGGTATCAATTCTTAATGAAACTTGTCCTTACATTCCTCAGCCTCCATATTGGCAAGGCTGACAAAAGACCATCTGGGCTGTATTAAAAAATGATCATGTATTGATCATAGATTTAGATTTGGAAGGGACCTTAGAAGTGATCCATCATTTCTCTTTTCCAAATCAAGAAACAGGCCCAGTGAGTTCAGTGACTTGTCCAAGGTGAGATATCTAGGTCAGTGGCAGATCTGTGATTGGAACTGAAGTCCTCTGACTCTAAATCTGGCAAGCTTTCTGCTACATCACATTACCCGTTGTCACTCATAAAAAAAGACACCATGGGGCAGCGAGGTGGCACAGTAGATAGAGCACCGGCCCTGAAATCAGGAGGACCTGAGTTCAAATCCGGCCTCAGACCAAACACTTGACATGTACTAGCTGTGTGACCCTGGGCAAGTCACTTAACCCCAATTGCCTAAAAAAACAAAACAAAAACAAAAACAAAAGACACCATTACATCAAACCAGGAATCACTGATTTGCCAGTAAGTGGCAGCACTTTTTGTTCAGTTATTTCAACAGCGTGTGACTCTTTGTGACTCCACTTGGGATTTTCTTGGCAAAGATACTGGAGTGGTTTGCCATTGCCTTCTCCATCTCGTTTTACAGATGAGGCAACTGAGGCTAGCAGGGTTAAGGGTCATATAGCTAGTAAGTGTCTGAGGCTGGATTTGAACTCAGGAAAAATGAATCTTCCTCACTCCAGGCCCCAAACTTTATCCAGTGTACCACCTAGTTGCCAGTTTATCTTTAGATATGTATTTAATATTATCTTTTTAAAAATGAAATGTTTTAGAGAGGAGGGCAGCATGGCGCAGTGGTTACAGGGTAGCCTGGGAGTCAGGATGAACTGGTTCAAGTCTTGCTTCTCACGTATATGGGTTATGTTGCTATGGGTAGGTTCTTAATCCCCCAGTGTCCCAGACAACTCTCTAGGAAAGTAAATTACAAATAGGTGGTCAGATCTTCATGGGTGGGAATCTGCATTGGCAGAGGGAATAATAATGATAATGAAAATAATTTAGTAGTTATATTGTGCTTTAAGGTTTGCAAAACACTTTACAAATATTATTTCATTTTATCCACACAACAATCCTGAGAGGTAGGTGCTATTTTTATTTTCATTTTTACAGAAGTGGAAACTAAGGCAGACAGAAAAATGACTTTCCTGGAGTCATACAACTGGTATCTGAGGCAGAATTTGAACTCAGGTCTTCCTCATTCTAGATCCAGACCTCTGTCCACTGTGCCATCTTAATAAGTTTCCACATAAGCTATTTCTGTATAAGGAGTTCTTTATACCTATGAAATCCAGGTCTGGACCTACTTTTCTCCCCATCTTCCCCCAAAAAAATCTTAGGGAGAGAAGATACCAAAATATGAGAAAAATGTGGATGACCATATTACCCCTCCTTCCAAAACATAATTTACTCCCTCCCATTCAATTACATTGATAAATACGTATTGAAGTGCCTATTTTGTCTTTATAAAGTTATTACTAAAAGAAGCAATATATTCATGTATGAAGGGCATTTTTGTAGGAAATACGAGAACAGAATGGACAGGCTTTTGTAAATAGTTTTCTACAACAAACTGTATCTTCAAAGTCAGATAGTTAATTGAAAGATACGAAGCATATGAAATTCTACTGGAGGATATAAGATGTTAATGGTGCTTACTGTTTGTGGATTATGAAAACCAAAACCAAACAAAATCTTTATCACAGTTGAATAAATTGTGGCCTTAAAGTCTCTCCTCCAAAATGAGTCTCTCATTCACATGCTAAGAGTGTACTTCATTCTCTGAAAAGAATAATGACAAAGATAATCTGCTCAGTGATCTGATTATTAATAATAATCAAAGTTTAACGCAAGTGGCATGTGCCAAGCAGGGAAACGAATGCTTATCATATGAGTTTGCTATTATCATGGAGAAATGTTAGCAAGTCCAAATGGAAGATGGATTCCTTAGAGATGGTGAGGTTTTCCAGAAGCTACTGTTTGTACATGACAGTGTGCTGATTCTGTTAAGTACTCAAACATTATAAAGGCTCATCCATGAGAGCTATGATTATTCAAAAGATATAAGCTTAACAATCTATGTAATAAAAACAAAGTGGATGAAAAATACTGTTCAGATTATGACATGCAATTAGATGTCACATCTATGGAGTACATCATTGCATGTATCTGGATTAGGCATTGCAGATGGACAATAAGCTCAACCTAGAATTGAAAAGTGGGCAACAAGGTGGTGCATTGGATAGGCTTGGAGTCAGGAAAACTCACCTTCCTGATTCAAATCTGGCCTCAGACACTAGCTGTGTCACTCTGGGTAAGTCATTGAGCTGGAAAAGGAAATGGCAAATCACTCCAGTATCTTTACCAAGAAAACCCGAAATGGGGTCATGAAGAGTCAGACAAGACTGAAATGACTGAACAACAACAACAGAATTGAATAGAAGGAGGAAAGCAGACCAAAACATATTTTGGGAAATTATAGTGCTTTTAAAATCCCATCTTTTAAATGCAAATGTTCTGCTCCTAATGCTTTGTGATTGCCCATATCAGGCCCTTTGATGCTCACGTGAGAGAATATTGGGACACTATCATCTTTGAAGAATCAAAGTGCAAGTGATCCAAAAGGCATTGTAAAGATGATTGGTAGACACAACACAGGCAGCTAGGGGACACAATGGACAATGTCACTTGGTGTCAGAAGGACCTGAGTTCAAATCTGGTTCAGATACACCACTAGCTATGAGACCTTGGGCAAATCATTTAACCTCTGTTTGCCTCGGTTTTCACATCAGCAAAATGGATACAATAATAACTATCTGCCAAGGGTCATTGTAAGGATTGTTGTTGTTCAGTTGTTTCATGTTCATTTGGGATTTTCTTCGCAGAGATACTGGAAAGGTTTGTTATTTCCTTCTCCAGTTCATTTTACAGATGAGGAAACTGAGGTAAACAGGGTTAAGTGGCTTGCCCAGGGTCACACAGCTAGTATGTGTTTGAGCTAGATTTGAACTCAGGAAGATGAGTCTTTCCAGGGTGCTATCCACTGCGCCAGCCAGTTGCCCTTGTTATAAGGATAAAATAAGACACTCATAAAGTACTTTGCTAAACTTAAAACACTCTTATTAAGGTTGAACTGTTTCCATTCCTACATGGTAAGATGATATTTGTAACTCATGAGACCTTTTTCAATATTAGGGTAGTTGGAGGGAAAAAGTTATATGTATAAAATTAAAGCACTCTTACTATTAGCATATTTCTCGTAATGACTTCTTTGTAAGATTCCTTTGAGGTGTGTATCTTGTTGGATCTTTCTGCTTATAACACTAATGATGATGATGATAAACAACATTATATAGCATTTTAAGGTTTGCAAAACACTTTACAGATGTTATCTCATTTGATACTTTGGAAAATTTTAGTGCCTGCTACTTTTCCCTTCAGACCTCTTTCCTTTACCATAACTGTTTCTGAAATTCTAAACTTAGTTGGCACTGTCATCAGTATTTGGCAGCAGTTTCTGAATTTGGCACATGAGCCATCTATCACAAGCTATTCCTAAGAAGGCACAGAAGACGTTCTGTGCTGATGTTCAATGTGTTAAATGTAGACTATCTCAATACCTGGCATGGTTCACCTGAGGATGGAAGGGAAGGCTTTAAAGATGACTGGTGGGCCTAGTGATGAGATGGGGATAGGAATTTAGTGGCTATTGGGGGTACTCAGGGGAAGCTCTAGGGCTGGTTATAGTGAAAGCATTGCCTAAGAGATGGGTACAGAATGCAGGCAGAGCATGGTGCGTGCATCATCTTAGACCCTTACTAGTACCTGGAGTCAGCTTAACATAGTAGGGGGCAGGTATTTGGTAGAGAAATGTGCTCTGTGTGTGTGTGTGTGTGCGCGCGCGTGTGTGTGTGTTCATCAGGCCCAAGTGATAGTAGCTCTCAGCTTTCTTAGACCAACCAGGATAGATGTGTTAGTGATACTATGATAATGGTGATAAAAATATGATTTAATGATAATAGCTATGATATTTTGCATTTACCATAAACCTCCTAAACAAACTTTCAACTTTTTAGAGCACTTTTCCATCTATTATCTCATTTTAGTTCTAACTCTAGCATCCTTCAAATACATGTGCTCTGCCCGTTCTTTCATATACACACGCTGACTCGATTTTCATATTGAGTCATAGATTTTTAGAGCTAGAGGAGGCTCTCACTCTTATATAAATTTATTGTTTTCACCACCCCTCTGAAATTGATCTTCTGGAATCTCTGGTCAGACCCATTAGTGCTGGGAAGGTTGTCTGATTCCCATTTTCTTTGGGGTAGTCAAGACTTGGCATACCCTCAGCTAAATATAGGCTGTTCTATTCCCCTTCTCATGCATTCTATTTTGCTATTTGGGCATCCTCATCACCTAATGATGAGACTGAAATATACACTGGGGCAAGTAGGGGCTCTATATTTCTTTTTGCTATATGGGTATGACTTAAGACCACTTGTTAGCATAACCTAGGCTTTTGACTCTCTCTCTCTCTTTTTTTTTGGCAGTTGAGGTTAAGTGACTTGCCCAGGGTCACACAGCTAGTAAGTGTCAAGTGTTTGGTATGAGACCGAATTTGAACTCAGGTCCTCCTGACTCCAGGGTCAGTGCTCTCTCCACTGAGCTACCTAGCTGCCCCTTTTTGACTCTTCCTACATTCAATCGTATTGCTTCCCTCATTTGGATCAGTTTGTATTTTTCTTCCTACAGAGACATAGTCTATCAGAACCCCAAGCTAACTATATTAGGTGATGTATTGCATAGAGTAGGATAGATCTAGTGTAAGGAGGAAAGGAGTTCAAGTTCGGCCTTAGGTACTTACTGTGTGACCGTGGGGCAAGTCATTTAATCTCTGTCTGCCTGAGTTTCTTCATCTGTAAAATAGGGATTAATAATCACACCTATCAGTGGGGTAAATTATCTGACATAAAAGAGATTTTACAGTGGAGGGGAAGATGGTGGAACGGTGGGGGAAGCACATGAATCTTACTCTCATAGAAATTGGCTCAGAGAGGAATAACATACACACACAGTTGAGTATAGAAATCTATCTTGCCATACAAGAAAGTAGGAGGGGAATGGGATAATAGAAAGGGAGGGATGTCCGCTAGAAGGGAGAGCAGAGTGGGGGAGGTTAAAGTCAGAAACAAAACACTTTTAAGAATGGACAGGGTGAAAAGAGAGAGAGTAAGATAAACAGGGGGGAAATAGGATGGAGAGAAATACATAGTAGGTATTTATTACTGTGAAAAAAATTTTACAGCAAGTTTCCCTGATAAAGACCTTATTTCTCAAATGTATAGAAAACTGAGTCAATTTTATAGAAATAAGAGTGATTCCTCAGTTGATAAATGGTCAAAGGACACGAACAGACAGTTTTAAGACAAAGAAATCACAGTTATTTATGGTCATGAAAAATGCTCTAAATAGGTATTGATTAGAGAAATGTAAATTAAAACAACTCTGACCTACCACACACACCTATCAGATTGGCTAATATGACAGAAAAGGAAAATGACAAATGTTGGAGGGGATATGGAAAAATTAAAACACTAATGCACTATTGGTGAAGTTGTATACTGATTCAACCATTCTGTGGAACAATTTTGCAATTATTCCCAAAGGGCTATAAAACCATGCATATCCTTTGACCAAGCAATACCATTACTGGGTCTGTATCCCAAAGAGATAAAAAAAGGAAAGGATTTATGTGTACAAAAATATTTACAGCAACTCTTTTAGTGGTGGCAAAGAATTGGAAATTGAGGGGATGTCCATCAGTTGGGGAATGGCTGAATAAGTTATTGTATATGATTTGTGATGAAATACTATTGTGCTATGAGAAATGATGAGCAGGATGCTCTCAGAAAAACTTGGAAAGACTTACACGAACTGATGCAAAGTGAAAAAAGCAGAACTGGGAGAACATTATACACAGTAACAGCAATATTGTATGATGATCTACTATGGATAATTTAGCTTTTCTCAGCAATACAGTAATCCTAGACAATTCTGAAGGACTTATGATGAAAGGTGCTGCCCATTTCCAAAGAAAGAACTGGTAGAGCCTGAATGCAGATCAAAGATACTTTTCCTTTACTTTTTTATTTTTCTTGCTTTTTTTTTGTCTGTGCTTTCTTTCATAGTATGACTTAATGTAGAAATGTGTTTTTCATGACTACACATGTATAACCTATGTCAAATTGCTTGCCTTCTCAATGGGAGGGATGGAAGAGAGGGAAAGAATTTGGAACTCAAAATTTGAAAAGAGAATGTTAAAATTGTTTTTACATGTAATTGGAAAAAATATTAAATATAAAAATAATAATAACACCTACCTCCCAGGGTTGTTGTGATGATCAAATGAGATAATATTTGTAATGAACTTTGCAATTTTTAAAGTGTTATACAAATGCTAGCTAGCTATGTTAAACTTGTGGATCTGATAACTGAACTTTTCTTTTTGGAGATCTCTGAGAACTGTGGAACAGAAGAGGGGCATCTCAAGACTACATATGTGCACATACTCTCCCAAATTCCACAATGGGAAGAGGAAATAACATATACTTCAGATTATATACAGGTTGGCAAACTTAATGTAGTTTTTTTGGTAAATTTATAAACTAGATAATTAAGTAGAGAGTTTCTGAGCATTTGTGTGGAGAGGTAATCACTGGATCTGACAGGCTTATTAAGAACAAATCATATCAAACAGAAACCCATTTCCTTTTGTGACAGACTAATAGCTAATAAAACTAGAGAAAGGTACCTCCATTTTAGAAAGCCATTTGACAACGTCTTTATGATATTCTAAGGGCAGCTAGGTGGTATGTGGATAGAGTTCTGGGCCTAGAGTCAGGAAAGCCAGACTTCAAATCCAGCCTCAGACACTAACTGGCTGTGTGGCCCTCGGCAAGTCACTTAATCCTATTTGCCTCAGCTACCTCATCTGTAAAATGAGCTAGAAAAGGAAATGGCAAACTACTCCAGTATCTTTGCCAAGAAAACCTGAAATGGGGTCATGAAAAGTCAGACACGACTGAAATGACTGAACAACAACCAAATTGCAACATCCTTAATGAAAAGATAGAGGGATGTGGACTTCAGGATCGTATGGAGAGGTAGCTTGATCCAAGAGTCGAGAAGGTGTCATTTAATGGTAACATGTCAACCTGGAGAAAAGTCCATAGTGGAGTACCGCAGCCTCTTTCCTGGGCCCTATTCTGTTAGATAGTTCTTTCAATGTCTCCAAAACTAGATTATAAGGATAGAAATCGAGAATTCTTCCCCTTTATATCTCCAGTCCTTCATTTTGTCTTTGTATCTGTAGTGTTTAGGACAATATCTTGCATACAATCAGTGCTTATGAATGCTCCTTGGAGTGGATCTAATTAACAATTTTCTTCTAATATGAAGACCAAATCTGTCTCTCTGCAACTCCCACCTGTCACTCCTTATTCTATCCTCTGTGGCCAAATGGAACAAGTTAATCCCCATGCCAACTTGTGAATACTTGAAGGCAGCTAAGTCTTCTGTTCTCTAGGTTAAACATCTTCAGTTTCTTCATTTATTTCTCACGTGGCGCAGTCTCCATTTCCCTCATCATCCTGGCCTTCCTCATCTTGACATGCTCCATTTTGCCAATGTCTTCCAAAAATGTGGTGCCCAGAATTGCACAAAATAACCACTGGCACAGAATGTTCTTGTTCAGTCGTGTCTGATTCTTTGTGAAGCCATTCAGAGTTTTCTTGGCAAAAATCCTAGAGTGGTTTGCCATTTCCTTGTATAGCTTATTTTATAGATGAGGAAACTGAGGCAAACAAGGTTAAATGACTTGCCCAGGGTCACACAGCTAGTAAGTGTCTGAGGCCAGATTTGAACTCAAGAAGATGAGTCTTCCTGACTCCAGCCAGGACCAGCATTCTATCCATTGCACCATTTAACTATACAGATTAGAAAAGAATAAGCAATGTGGAAATTGTGTATCACTAGATCAAGATTTTGAATCTTGATTAGAGTCTGATGAAGACTATAGACCGCCTTCTCAGAATAATGTTTTTAAATGCATAAAATAAAATACATAGGAATGGAAAAGAGATCAGTTATATTGGAATAAACTATCAAAATATATTTAAAAAAAGTTCATAGACTTCAGGTTAAGAAACTCTACACTAGATTATACAGTGTTAAAAATCACTGTGAGCTTTGCTATACTTGTTGACTGGGTCACTACAGGAGTACTTTGACATTCTGAAATGCTTCTATTTTTTTTTAATGCTAATTGCTTATCGAGATAGCATATGTTTACCCAACTGGCGATAAATAGAAGAATTTGATTGGAAAAGTTTTAAATGAGTGCAGAAAGGTTTTTTTTTTTTTAAATTACTGAGCCTTTATCAGACATGATTATAGTTTTATGGCCTTGCTAATCACTCAAAAGGCACAAATGGCCAGGAGCAGGCACAGCTATACAAGTACACAAATACATCCTCAAACAGATAGGAGAACTAAAAGTGTGCTCTGGCTCTATGATGATTCCTAAGCTAGCTTTAGCTTATTTTTGAAAAATACAAACAAATTCCCTTTAATTGAAACCTGTGAGTAAAGAAAAGCCTTGAAGTGAGCTTCAAATGGTTTTTGCCTAATGGAGAAGGAAAGGGAAAGAACCAGTTTTTGTAACCACAAGAAAGCAATATCTGTTCAAAACTTAATTTTGTTCCCATTGTTTTACAAAGTTTGGAATTACTCAGCTTTACGTATTTTTACTTGAATGGGAAGCAGCATAAGGAGGGGGGTGAAGAGGGGACATGACGAGTCACTGCTATAAAGCTCAGAAATAGTGATATCTTTTCATATGTTGGGAACTGGCAGGTCCCTGGGACCTTCTGAAACTCTTCCACCTCCTTCTGCTGTTCCAATTTTGTGCTAAGCATTTACTGACTCTCTCACTAGGATTGCAATCAGATGATATGTTGGTGGGAGGACAGCTCAAGTAGTAAGGGACCATATAGGAAACTGACAGCTAAGCTTTGAATTCCCTGAGTGGAGTTCTTAAAGAGAACTTTAGTAGAGAGCAAGTCATGCAAGCCAGTCATCGTTTAAAAGCTACCAAGCTAATTAGAAGAGAGACCTTTCTTGTTGAAAACAGAGTTCTTCCTGGTTGGGTATGGGCAGCTATTAATAAATTTTATTAATGGCCTAAAATTATTATCTGATAGTAAATGATAAGGTTTTTTTTCTCTAACAGGTGTATGCAACTTCTACTAGGGAGTCCTGAGTAGTAGAAAGCATACTGGGGACCTGGATTTGAATCACTCCTTTGATGATTAGTTAGATGAAGGACATTCTGTCAATTTGAGACTATAGAAAAGATATCATGAGTCAATAATAATTATAGCTTACATTTATTTAGCTCTTTGTGGTTTACAAAGAGCTTTCCTCATAGCAACCCCATGAAATGTAGGTATCTCCATTTTATAGATAATGAAATTTGAAATCTCTAAAGTTTGACATCTTTCAGGGAAGATAGGATTTGAGCTTTGCCTTTAAGTATGGAAACCTCTTCCTTGTCAATTTGAGTCTATCTCTGCCCTTGATCCCATTACTTCCCAACTCTGGGAGCTTATTTTATCAGTTAGTAATTTTCTCTTAAATTCTCATGCTTTCATCTTCCCTGGCTTCTTTCCCTGTGCTTTCAAAATTGTCCAGACTTCTTAAAACAGTTTTCCTTCAAATCTGATACTGTTCCTTTAAGCTACTGTCCCATCTTCTTCTACTTATTTTTTCAAGTACCAAAAGAGTAGTCTGTGCTTCTAATTCATACAAGTTCATATTCCACATATTTTCCTTTAGGAAGGCTATCTCTTGCAGTCTTTTCTACCACTCCATTGGAAAGGTCACCCATTGCATTGTCTTGATTTATGTCTTGCCACAGGTGACTGATGACACTGGAGGAGAGAGTGAGGCTGATGACTTTTCACAGCTCCGCCTCACTTAAATCCAATTTACTAGCAACTCAAGACATCACCCTCATGATGTCATTGGTCATCTTTGAAAATGAAGGACAAATAACAACAACACAATTCATGAACATTGGCAAGTCATATAACTTTTCCTTACCTCAGTTTTCTCATCTGTAAAACAGGCATAGTAATACTTGTAGCATTTACCTCATAAGGCAGTGAATATCAAATAAGGTCATATATGTATAGTGATGTTTAAAACTTAAAGAACTTTATAAATGTTGGTTATCATTAATCTTAAAGTAAATTAAGTTGGCATACAGAGTGGAGAATAAAACAATTACCATGGTGGTGATTTAATATTGGAATGTTTGTTGAATGAAGAATAATGAAAAGTAGTCTGAATAATGAAAAGTACTTGATTTTGAATTGTCCATTCATTTTAGCTAGACATCAATTCTGTTAATATAATTGATACACATGTAAAGTAAAGATGCCTTAAACTGTTCCAGTCAATACTTACTAACAGATGTCATTTGATCAATTTGATCAAACAATTATTACAGAGTATCTCAATGAAATTCAAAGCAACAGATTGATTTAATCAACTGCACTGTAAAAATAAAGTGGATGAAAAATACATTTGGCCAGATTGTGACATCTAACTGTGTATTGCACATCGAGTTATTCCATCAAGAAGAATATTTTAGATACTCACTGCAGATAGTATTGCAAGCTGAATGCACAATTGAAATGAACAAGAGGAAAAGACTGTCCTGGACAGTTTTGCTTTCACTGATCCTAATTTGTTCACTACTACACAAGCTCATCTCTTAAACACCAGTATCTCTACTCTGTGATGCTATCTAGTCACAGAGCATGGAGTAATCTGATCTTAGGAGAATAAAAATGACAAAGAGGTAAGGTGGGCATAAGCTGACTAGCTTCTTGTCAACAACCACTTGCAAGCATGAAAAAAAGCATAAAAGACATTGTTTAAGATATAGATGAAAAGAAAATAAGGTTGATTGGGCACATTATAATGAGGATAAAAAACAAGAGAAGGACTACTCTATTGCTATAATGTTAGCTCAAAGATACCAGAAGAAAAAGAGGAAGTCCTCTGGCAGACTGAGTGGATCCTATATGGAGAGTTTGGGGGGATATGGTAATAAGGATTATACAGGATTAGATGAGGTCAGAGAATTAGGACTTGGTTAAGTAGAGGGTATCAAATCATGGCTATCAAATAATGATCTTCTACCTATCAATGTATTTATTGCCTGAGTACCTCCTAAGATTCCCAGGTTTAAACGATTTCCACTTCCAATTCTAATAATCTGAGATAAGGGCTTATTAACTTTTTATTTTCTTCAGGAAAGAACATTCTAGAGTCTCTGACTCAAGTTAGGATCATAGCAGTAGTCAGGGTTTGGACACATCTCCTTAAAACTTTTTGAAGCCTAAAGAACACTATGTGATTAACTTTTAAAAATGTTTTTATTTCATTAAAAATATAAAGCTAAATTAAATTAAATTAAATAAAACAGATTAAAATTGAATAAGAAAGTACTCATAATTTTTCTAACTAAATTAGAAGTCAATGCTTTAAAAATAATATTGATTAATTCAAAAACATTTATCAAAGTCCTACTGTGTACAAGGTGCTGTGCTAGGAAAGGTAAGTTGAAACCAGGTTGTTTGTCTGTTTTGCTGTTGTTCAGTCATGTCCAACTCTGTGACCCCATTTGGTGTTTTCTGGGCAAAAATACTGCAGTAATTTGCCATTTATTTCTCCATCTTATTTTACAGATGAGGAAACTGAGGCAAAAAGGATTAAGTGACTTGCCCAGGGTTACACAGCTGGTCAGTGTCTGAGGTCAGATTTGAACTCAGGTTCTCCTGACTCCAGGGCAGGAGCTCTATCCACTGCTGCCAAGACAACCTTAAATACCAGGCAGGAGAGTTTTTAATCTAGAGGCAATAAGGAATTATTGAAGTTTTTGACTTGTGCATCAGGAAAATTATTTTGGTACTTGTGTGCAGATGTATTGCTGTTGAAAGGAACTGGAAGCAAGGAGGAATTAGGAGGCTATTATAATAATCAAGGCAAGTGCTGATATAGACTTGAACGAGAGTAGGTGAGTAGAGAGGAGATGAAAAATAAAACATATGGAAGGTACAGTTAACATGACTTGGTAAATGAATGGAGATGGAAAAATAGGGAGACAGACTAGTCAAAGGTGACTTGGAGGCCATAAACCCCAGTAACTGGGAGAATGACAACCTTAGCAGAAACAAGGAAATATGGAGTTTGGGTATGTTTGGGTGGAGAGAGATAATAAGCTCTGTTTTGTTCATATTAGTTTGAGGTGCTCAGGGAACATCCAGGTGCACACATTAGACAGGTAGTTGGCAACAAAGGATTGGAATTCATAAGAGATATTGTGGGATACAAAGTTTAGGAATCATCTGGTTAGAGATAATAATGGAGCAGATGAGATCACTCAGGGATAGAGAGTACAGGGAAAAAAGAAGGTTGAGGATTGAACCTTAGATTATGTCCACACTGAGGTGGTAGGATGATCCAGTAGGAGATCATAGAAAGGAAGAACCGAAGACTGTCAAGGACAATTACAGACATAGTGCAAATACAGACCTAGATTTGATAGAGCTGCTTTGGATTCTGTACAAATCTCTCCCTAAGACAAGGTAGCTTCCATGCATCAGGCTATACCATTCCCTGATGTTATCAAATGTATTAATAATAACATATTATGTTTGGATAGTGTTTCATAACATTCAAAGAAACGTTTTCTTTTAAAATTATTTAAATATATACATATATGTATATATGTATACACACACACACACACACACACACACATAAAAGCTGACTCTACCTAAAAGCTGACTTCTAGGCTCTGCTATAGCTTCCTTCCTCCACTCCTCCTCCACATGTTTGGCCCTCTGCCTTTAACTCAGCTCAAATTAATTAAAATGCTCCTTTTTAAAAAATTGAAGTCTGTGTAATTTATAATGTCCAAGGTTGGCCCTGAAGAGGAGATGAGAAAATGAATCTTCCTCCTTTGCTGAGATGGGAGAATTGGAAAGGAAGGGAAAAAAGATAGAAACAAGCAAAGAAAGATGTAAGGAAGGAAAGAAGAAAGAAAGAAAGGAAGGGAGGAGGAAAGAGAGAAAGAAAGAGAAAGAAAATAAGAAGGAAGAGAAGGAAGGAAAAAAGAAAGGAAGAAAAAAGGAAAGAAGGAAAGAAAGAAAATGAGGAAGAAAGAAGAAAAGGAAAGAAGGAAGAAAGAAGAGAAAGAAAGCATTATTAGGCATCTTTTATGTGCCAGGCACTGTGTCAAGCACACATAGTAGGTGCTTAATGATTATTGACTCAACTTCTTTTTCTTCTTCTTCTTCTTCCCTCTCTCTCTCTTTCTCTCTCATTCTCTCTCTCTCTCTCTCTCTCATTCCTTGTTACAAAGAATGACACTCTATATAAGGGAGAAGAGAAGGATATATTTGAAAATCAAAGTGATATAAAAACAAAGGATATCAATGTAACTTAAAAAAATTCAACTGTTTCAGTGATGCCTCCACTAGAAAGTGTGCCTTCAAAGTGTGTTTTGTACAAAGTCATAAGACATAATAAAGTATATTGTAGGCCCTACAGGAAATACTCTTTTCTCTGATAAACTCCTTTGTATTCTGTAAAAATAAAATAAGCTAAAGTGATTAGTTAAAGGATTAAAAAATATCAAATCCTAATTAAACAAGTGCTAAGCACTTTGCTTGCTGTTAGGGTAGAAGTAAACAATTGTTTTCAATATGGTTGAACTCCACAGTATATTTATAGCAAATCTCTTATTGGAGAGCTTGACAGCTCCCAACACCTTGCAATTACCCTGGTTTCCTCTCACACCGAGCTCAAAGCCCATCAAAATTAAAAGTATTTCTTTAAAGTTTGACACAGAGGAGAGTCAGCCTCTGCTGGCTTCCAGCAGGTCATTTCCTAGATTAACAGTTCTTAAATCAATCACCCAGTGGAAATCAATTATTTCTCTGGAAAAGATTTTCCTTCTGACATTTTCTAAATTTGATATGAAATGCGGAGGAGAAAAATGTAACACTGGACTTGAGAAAAAAAATCTTCCAAAATATAATTCACAGAAGGTTAGAGGAAAGGGAGGATGCTTTGAAAGAGACAGAAACTCCTTTTAGTCTTTTAAAAAGTGTTTAACTCTGATAGTCTTACTGATTTACTCTTAGAGAGGAAGAGTGATGAAATTCTGGTGTTGCTTTTAGACTCCAAGGTTGTTTTTGACTTGCCTTTGAAATGAAGGTGACCATCCTTCACTAAGCTCCTTCTTATCCTTTGCCTCTCATGGCTCTGCTTGTCCTGTTCTCTTGAACTAAACAGGCTCTAAACAGTGTCTGCTTTCTATGATCAGATAATAAGGACTTTACCCTGGAAGGTCTAGGCCTATGAAATTGTATGGCAAAGTAGAACATGATTCAATTACATGATAAAAAAGATAAGATATTCTCCATAGATTTGCTTGATTTTTCCCCAGTTTACTCAGTCACATTTCATTACCTCTGAAACATTCACATTTTGCATTCTTTCTTTCCCTTAATATCTCTTCCCTGTCATGGTCCTTCTTCTCCAGAATAGTAAGAGTTTAGTCCTATGATCTAAACAGACTGAACTTTTAAGATCTTGAGAGATCTTGGTATAGAAAAAAAACCGTTAAACATCCAGCAGGTGACAGAGATAAACTTGGTGGCCAACCCACTGAATAGCAGGGTACTACTCCCTAGGGCAGCTAGATGGCGCAGTGGCTAGAGTGCTGGACTCAGGAGGACTTGTCAAATCTAGCCTCAGAAACTTACCCAGGATCACATAGCTAGCGCTTGTTTGAGACTGAATTTTAACTCAGTTCATTCTGACTCTAGCCACTGTGACACCCAGTTGCCTCAATGGAGAGAAATAAGAGAAAGGTACATGTATGTGTAGAATGTGCCCCTAATAGTCTGTCTGGTGCTACAATGAGAAGTTAAAAGTGCTAGAGGCCACCTTTGCATGAAACCAGTCGTAAAGTGCATTCTGATTGAGTAGGGTAAGTAAGTGGGATGCATGGTGGAGGGAAGAAGTAGTACTTTAGGCATGAAAGCCTCCACTGAAGGGATAAACCTGATGATGCACTTTTTATTTTTAAAAATTATTGACGTGTTTTTGTTTCTACATTACAAACATTTACACACTACTCTCACTCTGTGAGAGGTCTTCTTTGACAAAGCATAATAATAATAATTGGTAAAATTAATAATATAGTGACTTCATCTGAAAGTGCATGCAACATTCCCCATCTGTAGAACTCTCCACCTATTAAAAAAAAACATACATAAATTTTCTCTCCTTCCCACTCCCCACTCCAATGGAAAAAAAAGAAAGAAAAAACAATGAATATGCATAGACAAGTGAAACAAATTCCTTCAATGGTTGTATGCAAAAATATGTGTGCTTCATTCTGCACCCTAAATCCATCACTTCTCTATAAGGGGTAGCATGTTTCATCACTGGTTCTCCAGAATTATGCATGGTCATTGTATAGGTCATTGTTCTTATGGCTTTCAAAGTTGTTTGTTTTTTATTGGATGCATTATTCTCCTGGTTTTGCTCATTCCTTTCTTCATCAGTTTATGTCTTTAAACTATCTTCAATGCTTCAAGGAACTCATACAACCTAATAAAAACAATTGACCTTTATACAATACTTTAAAGCTTGCAAAGCAATGTGCATACATGATCTCATTTGAGCCTTGCATAAACACTGTGGAGTAGGTACTACAAGAATCAATTTTTCCATTTTACAGAGGAAGAAACTGAGTTTTACATAAATTAAATAACTTGCCCAGGGACACATAGCTTATTAAGTGTCAGAGATATGGTTTGAACCAGGTTTCCTTGGCTTTAGGTTCAAAATGCTACCCACTAAACCCTGATACCTGTCTGTCCTAACACACTAGATAGGTAGCATCAGTTGAGGGTAGTTAATCAAACAGCCACTGATATACAGTCTGGACATGATGGATAACCTTTCATGGCTGTTTAATACCTGGGTCCCTCCTCAAACCCTGAGCATTAAACAGGCCTTTTAAAAAATGTTTTTCATTGGAAATGATATAAATATACAGCTCTCTTCTTCTGAATTAATTTTCCACTTCATTTCTCTTAACTTTGTGGAAATATTATCCCCACACATAAATATTTACCTGTGAAGCAGTGAACATGATTTATTCTGCTCAGGGAAATATTCTGCTCAGGGTATTGGGAAACCATTGTTCTCAGGCAAGCAAAATGCCACTTGAAATTTGTTGTCCTTTAAAGTCAAATGTTAATTTCTGTATCAAGCTTTTCACCTCCTCCTTCATTCTCATTTATAACTAGTAGCTTCAACCTTCCCAGTCAAACTTTTTTTTTTTACCAGAACTGCCAAAAAAAAATTAGCAGAATGGCTCAATGTCACCTTTTCCTAGTCTATCTTATTCTTTTGAAAAAAAATTGATGCTTTTTTTCCCCCCATTATTCTTCTTCCCATTGTCCCCTCCCCAGCCCTAATCCTCCCTTTATTTATTGGCTAGGCAATGCCCAGGGTCACACAGCTAGTAAATGACAGGTGTCTCAGGCCAGATTTGAACTCAGGTCCTCCTGACTGCAGGGCTGGTGCCCTATCCACTGCACCACCTAGCTGCCCCATAATCTTTCCTTTAACAAAGAGAAATAGCACCCTGCTATTATGTGAAACCACATAATAGGGGGGAGAACATTTTTGAGTCATAGAATTTTAATGATCATTTAGTAATCCCATTTTACAGACAAGCGAACTGTGGCCCAGAAAAAAAAAAAGAAATCACGTGTCACACAGCTAGAGTTTCTATGGCAGAGCTGATACTAGGGCTTTTGATTCTTGACCCACAGTTGTTGTATTTTTTTTTTAACTATGGATAGGGACAGAAAGGAGGGCTGAAAACTGGATTATAAAGGTTTGAATAATAGGAGTTGGTGATACCATATTTAGTCAACCATGCAAATAAAATTTTTCTATATCTGGCTGCTGAATTAAATACACACCTCAATACAAAAGGGAATATGAATAAAATATGGATGACTATAGATTATTGGGATGTTATGGAAGTACCTATCAAATTTACATAAACATTTTTCATTTTTTGTTAGGCATAAAATGATGGAAGATTTTCTATTTTTATGGAAATAGGAGAAAGCATTTTTGCCTGCGGGAAAGACAAAGACTAGATTTTTCTGTCAAAGCTGGAAACCTGGATAACTAATGATTATGAAATTAGTCTGTTTATGCTGCAAAATGTTTTCAACATCATGAAATGAGAGACTTTAAAAAGTAACAGCAGCAAAACGCAGCTCCAGAACACACATTAAAATATATGATCATGCAATTTTTTATTTCAGACATGCTCTGTTCTTTATAATGGAGTTCCACCTGTGCTGTCAGAGATGGCTTGGCTTTCAGCCTAGTATATACTTGATTATTGGTCCTGAATCATTCATGATCAGATTAGAGCTGAGCCCTCACTCCTTGTTCACCTCTTCCCTGGCTTTGAATTTCTCAGTGCCTGGGGAGAGCTAGTATAGTAGCACCATTTGCTTGCTAGGATTCTCTAGTTGTTCTAGTGGTTCTCTTGGGCTTCTTAAACTGTCATGACCCTGTTAACCCACAGTTTAAGAAGTGCTGAAGGGGTTGCTAGTGGAAAAAGTTTAAGAAGCTCTGGAGCTTTCCCATGGAGCTATCACTAGGGCAGGGCAGCTGGCACTTTCCCCCAGTGCACTGAAATTTAAAAGGTCCTGAAAGCACATGCAATTCTTCGGCAGTGTAGAAACAACAGAGTTTAACACTTAATTAGCAATGAATTAAAATAGGAAGCCACCAGATAGTCCACGTTGTTCCCTTGGCATTATTATAGGTGAACTCTTTAGCAGATCCGGATGTGTCTCAGGTTAAAAAGTTGATTGGAGGAGTACTTCACCCTGTTTACTCCAGGCAGAGTTGTGTGTTCTCAGATATAAATATTGCTAATTCTGGCTTTGTTCTGCAAACTAGATTTTTGAGTGACTATAAGACAGAGGCCACTTGTTTATTTTGCCTAGTTTGATGCTACACAGAAAATGGTTGCATAGATATATGGATGCATTTCGAAACTGCCTTTCAGGATCATGCATGAAAAGTTGGACGGGACTTTGGAGGTCAACCAGTTCATCTTTACAAATGAGGGAACTGAATGAAGTACAGTGAGGTAAAGTGATTTGATTTAGGTCACTCAGGTAGTTAAGTAGCAAAGTCAGAATTTGAACCCACATCCTTTGACTCCAAATTTTGTACTTTCTCTATTGCATGACAAGAGGCACAAAGCATACCCTACGACAGTATCTCTGGCAAAATGAAATAGCCTCTCTCACTCTCCAAGGAGCTGATTTAGTTAAGTAACCTTTACAATTTGGGTCTGATCTTTTAGGAAGAGTTGGAGAAAAGGGATGGAAGTTATCTCACATGAACTCAAATTCCTGGTTTAAAGGACCTGGAGATTGACCTGGAATTGAATCAGTCTCCAAAAATGAGGGCAGGTCATGAGGGTTTGAAGATCCAAACCACAACTCTCTTTGAAATTCATATGTGTTTAGCCAGGGTATGATGGCGTCAGCTCAAACCTGCTTGACAGCCAATTGTTAAATTTTTAGTATGAGCAAATCCTTCAGAAATGATGAAATGCTACAAATCAAGGCTTGATTTATTGTTTTGTTGATTGTTTGGACTTCAGAAAGTGATGATGAAAATGTTAATTCGGATTAAACTTAAAAGCATGTCATATGCACATTTTATTTTTCAGAGAGCTGGTTGTTAAGAATTTACCAGCACGTCCCTGATTTTAATCAAAGAAGGAGGTGGCTTAACTAGTTTTGTGGTGTGTAGTATGTGATACTGAGGACCTGAGACAGGAAGGAAGCTATAAAAAGACCTCTATTCATTTACAATTCAAAGCACCAAGGGGTTGGTTCACAACCTTATTTAGGGAGAAGATGGTGATGGTGGTGGTCCTGGAATAATGCTAATTATATCTATAGCATAAATGCATTGCTGAACTGGTCCTATATATGAAGTTAAAAGTGAAAAATAAATAAAGACAGTGTGAGAGAAGAAAAAGATGAAGAGGAAGAAGAAAAAGAAGAAGGGGATGAAGAAGAAGAAGAAGAAGAAGAAAAAGAAGAAGAAAGAAGAAAGAAGAAGAAAGAAGGAAGAAGAAGAAGAAGAGGAAGAAGAAAAAGAAGAAGAAGAAGAGGAGGAGGAGGAGGAGGAAGGGAGGAGATGAAAGAGAGGGGTGGGGAGAGAGAGAAAGAGAGGAGGAGGGAGGGAAGGGCAGAGAGAGAGAGAGAGAGATATGAAAGGGAGAATATCATGGATTTTTACAAAAGGTCTTGTGCATGTATAACCACCATATTCCCTTATGTTGGTGGTGTTCCTGTGCATACTTTCTATTCCATTTTAAGAATCTAAAGGACAGGGGTTAGATGTTTTAAATACGTGTCAAAAAATAGAACACATGAGAGCTGAGTGTTTGGTGATTTCTAGATACCTGGTAAAATTCGGCTTCATTGTATTAAAATCCTGTTGAAAAAAAAAAGGTTATTTTTGAGGGGAAGAAGGGGGGCAAGTTTGGAAAGGATAACAGCATTATCTGGAAACTTGGAGTTCCTAAGATGCTAATGGCACTCCTTTAGCCCTAAACAGTCTTGAGAAATCTTGGCTCTTGCTAACGAATTGTGAATTCTCAGTAGGTTCTTAGAGGCAACCTGGGGTTTGTTACTAATGTTATCAGTGATGAATGACATTATATCACCCACTGTAGCTAAAGCTGTGTTAATGAGGGAAGCAGAAACATGGCAACTTGGGAAAGTCCCACCCTTCATGCATGGCAGAATGGGCTATAAAAGCACATCCCCTCTGGTGAATGGGCAGGTGCTGTTAGAAGAAAGGGAAGCAGCTGCTGGATGGATAATTCCTCAGTAAATGCTTCTTTTCCTTATGTTACCAAGGAGTCAGTGTAGCCCAAGCACCTCCCCTCTTCCATTCCTCTTTTTCGCTCTGGTGATTTGTGAGTTGGCTGCTTGTCTCTACTTGAATACTGTAAAATTAGCACTGCGAGAAGTTGTAGCCTCCTACAGAGAAATATTTGCAGGACTGTGACCCAGGGATCTCTGCATCCATGGTGTTGGTAACTCACCACCTCCAACCTCCTCATATGAGTCAGTGCTGTTTCAATGGACTGTGCCTACTTGCATCTGAGTCCCAGTAACAAGGTCTTATCTCTGCATTCCCTGAGACATGAGGAAATCTGTATTCTGTTTGTCTCTTAGGGTAGCCATAGAGAATTGGGAAACTGACTTTGGTGGGTCAGATTAGAAGGGGAAAGTGCTGCATGTGAGAATTGGTGCAAGGTTATTCTGGATTGCCTTTTGTCTGAGAATGCAATTCTGAGGTGTCTCCATATCAACTTTATCCTTACAGCATGCAGGGGAAAAGTCATCCCTTAAAATTTGTTAGGAGCCAAAAGAGCTCTGAAACTATCTACACAATTTATTCTTAAGCTTGTAGGAGTTTGGCTTTCCAATGAGATTATGGGAGACTCTCTGGGACTTCCAGGGATACTGGTGGGCAAAGTTCGATTTTCCAGAATTCTATTTTCTCCAATTGGAATTCAGGTAGTATGTGAGTAGGGGTCCTTCTGGTGTTTTCTCTCATTATATGACTATTAATGAGGGACCACAGTCACATACATTTTGTTCCACCTGACTTTGCTGTCTTATTTAATTGTATAAAGTGCCATGGTAGAGTGCCAAGAATTCTGAATCTAGAATTTGAGGACCTGGGTTCAAATCCTGACTTTGTTACTAACTACTTTTATAATCACGATCAAGTCACTTAAAAAGCTAGGTGCCCCAGTTTCCTCATGTGCAAGATAAAGGAGAATTATTTTAGGTCATTCCTAAGATCTAAATCTTATGAGCTTTTGATTTTAAGAAGCAAGATTTCCAAATGGGGGCATAATAAAACTCTGCTAGTTCCCAATTTTGAGCCATGAAGTGTATTTGAAAGACTCCTAGATTAGGAGCCATAAGAGCAGGGTTCAAATATGTCTTATCATATAATTCCTAGGTGTCCTTGGGCAAGTCACTTGATATTTCTCAGATTCTGTTTACTTTAATTACCTTAAACATTCTGTACAGTTCTAAATGTTATGATCTTATGAACTAACCTGTGAAACTTTTTGTTTGTTTTAAAAGACATTTTATTTATTTCATTAAATATTTCCCAATTACATGTAAAAAATTTTAACATTCAATTTTTAAAAACTGTGAATCCCAGTCTCAGACACATGACACTTATTAGCCGTGTGACCCTGGGCAAGTCACTTAACCCCAATTGCCTCACAAAAAAATTAAAAAAATTAAAAAAAAACTGTGAATCCCAAATTCTTTCCCCTCTCCTTGAGAAGGCAAGCAATTTGATATCGATTATACCTGTGAAATCATACAAAACATATTTTTATATTAGCCATGTTGCAAAAAGTCCTCCCAAAACAAAAAAAACCACACACAGGCAAGAAATGAAACAAAAATAAAGTAAAAAAAAAAGTATGCTTCAATCTACATTCAGAATTCATCAGCTGTCTTAATGGAGATGGATAACATTTTTCATTATGGATCCTTTGAAATTGTCCTGGATCATTGTCTTCATCAGATTAGATAAGTTTTTACAGTTGATTGTCTTTACAATATTGCTGTTATTATATATAGTATTCTCATTCTTCTCAATTCACTTTTCATGGGTTCACATTAGTATTCTCAGGTTTTTCTGAAACCATCCTGCTCAATACTTTTTATAGCACAGGAGTATTCCATCACAATTCTATATTACAACTTGTTCAGCCATTCCCCAATTGATGGTCATCCCCTAGATTTCTAACTCTTTGGCACCACAAAAAGAGCTGATATAAGTATTTTTGTACAAATAGGTCCTTTTCCCTTTTATTTGATCTCATTGTGATACAGACCTCATACTGGTATTGCTGGGTCATAGGGTACGCACAGTTTTATGGCTCTTTGTCCACAGTTCCAAATTGTTCTCCAGAATGGCTGGTCTAGTCCACAACTCCACCAACAGTGCAACAATGTCTAGATATTTCTATATCCTCTCCAGCATTTGTTATTTTCCTTTTCTGTCATGTTAGTCAGTCTAATAGGTAGGAAGTGGTACCTCAGAGTTGTTTTAATGTGCATTTCTCTAATCAGTAGTGATTTAGAGCATTTTTTATGTGACTATTGATAGTTTTGATGTCTTCTGAAAACTACCTGTTCATATCCATTGACTATTAATCAACCTGGGAAGGGCTCTTATTTTTATAAATTTGGCTCAGTTCCTTATATATTTGAGAAATGAAGCCTTTATCAGAGAAATTTGCTGTAAATTTTTTCTCCCAGTTTCCTGTCTTCCTTTTAATTTTGGCTGCATTAGTTTTGTTTGTGCAAAACCTTTTTAATTTCATACAATCAAAATTATCTATTTTACTTCTGGTGATCCTTTCTATCTCTTGTTTGGTCATAAACTTTTCCTTTATTCATAGATCTGACAGGCACATTTTTCTATGCTCTTCTAGTTTACTTCTGATATAGTGGTGGGCCAGGATTCAGGAAGATTCATCTGGCCTCAGACACTTACAGTGTGACCCTGGGCAAGTCATTTAACACTATTTGACTCAGTTTTCTTATCTGTAAAAATGAACTGGAGAAGGAAATGGCAAACCATTCCAGTATCTTTGCCAAGAAAACCCCAAGTGGGGTCATGAACAGTCAGACTGAACAGCAACAACACAACAAATCACCTTTTATGTCTAAATCATTCAGCCATTATTGACCTTATCTTGGTATACAGAGTGAGATACTGCTCTATGCTTAGTTTCTGCCAGATTGCTTTCTGGCTTTTCTAGCAAATTTCATAAATAGTGAGTTCTTTTCCCAAAAGCTTGAATCTTTGGGTTTAGCAAACCCTAGATTAATATGGTCAATTACTACTGTGTATTGTGTATTTAATCTCATCCACTGATTAACTGCTTTATTTTTTAATCAGTACCATATTGTTTTGATGATTACTATTTTGCAATACAGTTTGAAATCTAAAACTGTTAGACTATCTTCCTTCACATTTTTTTAAACTTAAAAGGGGTTTATTTGTGATTTCTTATATAAATTTAGCTTGTAAATACAAGTCTATAAGTGTATTTCATTATGTTTCATTTCAAGTACTGCACAAGTTAAAATCTGATAAAGGATTTACATTCTCATATTTGAAACTCCCCATCTCAGACTTCTGTTTTAATGCGGTGGACAACTTCATTATTTTAACAGAAGCTACCTGCAGGAAAGTCTTTCTTTTATGGTTTCTAGGACATTCATTAGTTAGTGTGCATGCAGTTTTCATTTTCTATATCGTCATTCTCATTACTATCTTCATCACTTTCTAATGGGGTGCCTATGGCAGCTGAATCACCTTGTTTAGTTTCTTGGTGAAGGGGAAAAAAGCCAGTCCCACTGAAAGCTTCCTGTCTGTGGTAGAAGAGCACATATACTGCTTTGGACAAATATGATGTTCAGAAGCAGGTGAGACTACTGTTATCAAAATAAGACCATTTTTATCATCTTTTTTGAGGGGGCTAGGCAATGGGGTTAAGTGACTTGCCCGGGGTCATACAGGTAGTAAGTGTCAAAGGCAGGATTTGAACTCAGATCCTCCTGACTCCAGGGCCGGTGCTCTATCCATTGTACCACCTAACTGCCCCGATCATCTTTATTTTTTGTGAAAGCAGTATATTGCCCTCCTCCCATCCCTCCATAGTGGTTCGGCACAGCAATCAAATTGTAGCAGCAAGGCCCTGTATTTGGATCAATAAGGAATTCTGACATATCTAAGTAATTAATAGGAAAATCAACTGATGTGGCCAACTTATCCCTCATGTATCTGCTGTAAGAAAAATGCTTAAAATGCACCACCAGTACTAGAGGCAGTGACCATAAATCTAATTTTTTTTTGTAGCCTGCTGAAGTTCTTTACAATTCGGACAGTACCAAGGATCTTCAACACCTAGGTTTTCTTTTGTTGTAAAAAGCTCAATGCAATCTTTTAACTTCACAAAAGGTTTTTTTTGGGAGGTTTATATTTCACACTTTCATGTTTTTCAAAATCTCCAGCTGCATTAATCATAAAAATATCTTTTTTTTTCAATTCAGAATCCCAATCCAAAACAAGAAAAGATCTTTCATCTAGTCTAAGCTGTCTTTCATCAAATCTAATATGTCTAGCATCATCTTTGATGTAGTTGATATCAGTATTGCTTAAGTTGAACTGAAATGAAATAATAATGAATATAAATATTCACTTTTTGTGTCCCATGGAAGTTGACCTTTGCAAGTTTCTTCAGTACATAATCAATTTCAGAATCATTATATCCTCCAACTGAATTTCAGACTCACTGTTTTCATTCTCTGAAGGAAGTTCTTGATGCTGGCTGGATTAATCAGCTGGTTCATCTGTTTCCATTTTACTTGAGGAACTTCCTTTGAGTATTCCATTTGGGCAATTCCCATCAATATTTTGGTCTTTATAGCAGTGTAGGGATCCTTCTGTTTCTTCAGTTTCAGTAGGTGTTTTTACATAATGGCACATCCTCCACAATAGAAGATTGTAGAGTTTTTCTTCAGCATTATTTCTAGGTACTGTCAAGAAAAGGTTGACCAAAGAGTGATGAACTCTATGGTGGCTATAACCTGTGTGTCTCTTCTCTTAAACAAACAGGAATTATGACTTGCTCAGTATCTTCTGTTCTATTGATGGTAATTTCAAATACATAAATATCATCCCATTCTATAATACTATTGAAATTTTCATCTATAGCAAATATTCTATGAAATCTATTATTGTATATATCAATAACTGTCATCTTATCAGCTGGTACTCCTGGCGAAGTGAATAGTGCTGTGCAAAGATCTAGTATATTTTCAATTTTGAGAACAACTACTTTGCACAAAGGTTTGGTAAGTGGATCCATTCTAACTAAATGAACTTCCAAAGTATGCTCTTTTTTCATAGGCAGTGGAAGTGTTGAGTAACAAAAAGCATCAAATGTGACTGAAATCTTAGTGCACTCAGGACAAACTAAGGTTGATTTGAAAAGGCTATGAAATATATTTACTATGATAAAGTCATATCTCTTTAAATGGTTTTCCCAGGCTTTTTCAGCAACCACCTTGTCAGGCTTTCCATCAGCATCCTTCAGTTGAATATAAGATTTTTTTCTTAATTCTATTCAAATTTTAAGGTAGACTATCTAATAGGAAAACTAGTAATCAT
Organism: Vombatus ursinus; assembly: GCF_900497805.2. Lineage (NCBI taxonomy): Eukaryota > Metazoa > Chordata > Mammalia > Diprotodontia > Vombatidae > Vombatus > Vombatus ursinus. The sequence continues at coordinate 9,796,036 of NW_020940360.1, read as the reverse complement.
GGCAGTCTTGCTGTTGATACCCAGAAAATAGAGGTGCAAAGCATCCTACTTGTGTCTTAAAGGCTCTTGGAGTGACATAGTTGTATTTTCTGGGCCACATTTGCTTGACGAGTTCAGTATAAGATTTTGTCATTTCACCTCTCATTTCTAAGGGATTGTCAAAATTCAGTTCTTGATATTTATCACTGAGGAAATACTTAGTAAGTGGAGGGGTATTGCTCAAAGACTGAATAGCTGAATTCATGAAACATGTATTTCCCAAGTCACTTAGGCCATATAGGCCAGGCTGCTCTTTGTTTCTTCCTGCCTCTGAATAATCATAGTTCTTGTAAGCAATGTATAATGGGAGACAATAGTTTGAATTTTTCACATTTCAATTGTTGATGTTGTTATAATTTTTTGATAGAGATGAAGGAGAGATCTTTGATGAAGTTGAAAAATTGGATGTATCTGGGGACTTAGGACTGAAGGACTCCATGACCATGCCCTATCTTAATTTTTCTGCTCTGTTACTAGCATCTGAACTTGATATAAACCAGCACCCTAAATGGTACTGTCTGGCTCATTTAGTGGTTCAAATGTACAACTCATGTATTTGTTCCATAATCTGGTCTCTTTTTTGGTCTGGAATACCAAACATTTTTCTTATTTCTTTTTCAATTGTAACTCGTGTATTTTTGGTTCCTGACACTCCATCTATGTGTACCAGCTGACAAGTTTATTCCAGCCTTCAGTTGGCAATAGGGCATAATCCAATTCATCAATAAGATGTTTCTTAAGGGACTGAGCATCATCATCTTTAAGGAGTCCAAAATTATCAGTTGGGACCAGGGTACACATTTTGATCTCCCATCTGCTATTTGTTCCAATTGTCAAATCCAACATATTTTTTTCCACTGTTTGAATCAACCACTATCCACTAAATATCCGATGAGAGCCCAAAGCTGGGAGTGGCTGGGGAGGGTGGGATGCAGGCAGTAGCCCCCACACCTCCCTTGCTTACCTACATTTTTTTCCGCCATTGATTCCTTTGATATGCCTGACCTTTTATTCTTCCAGATGAATTTTGTTACCATTTTTTCTAGCTGTATAAAATAATTCTTTGGTAGTTTAATTGGTATGGCACTGGATAAGTAACTTAGGGAGAATTGCCATTTTTATTATATTGACTTGGTCTACCTTTATTTGTGTGAAAAATGTTTTGTAATTGTGTTCATATAATGCCTGGGCTTGTCTTGGCAGATGGACTCTCCAGTATTTTATATGTCTGCAGCTATTTTAAATGGAATTTCTCAGGAATGCAGTGCTAGTTCATCATTAGGAAAACTATCAGCATAATTGGCCATATCAGTAACAAAAACAACACAAGTCATATAATTATAACATTAGATGCAGAAAATGTCCTCAACAAAATAAAATATCAATTCTTATTAAAAGCATAGGAATAGGAATCAGTGGGACCTTTTTTTTTTTTTTTTTTTTTGGTGAGGCAATTGGGGTTAAGTGACTTGCCCAGGGTCACACAGCTAGTAAGTATTAGGTGTCTGAGGCCAGATTTGAATTCAGTTTCTCCTGATTCTAGGGCCAGTGCTCCATTCACTGCACCACCCAAGTACCCCGGGACCTCTTTTAAAATAATAAATAGAATCTATCTAAAACGAAGGGCAAGCATTATCTGTAATATGGATAAACTTGATAGGGGTGAAGCAAAGATGTCTATTATCACCACCATTATTCAATATTGTACTAGAAATGCTAGGTATAGCAATAAGACAAGAAAATTTCTAAATTGAAAGAATAAAAATAGGCAATAAGGAAACAAAACTATCACTCTTTGCAGATGATATGTTGGTATACTTAGAGAACCCTGGAGAATCAACTAAACAACTAGTTGAAACAATTCACAATTTCGGTGAAATTGCAGGATATAAAACAAATCCACATAAATCATCAGTATAAATCCTACTTGGGCTTAGTGTAGGATCTTCACAATATATTCCTGTAATTTCCTTGTTAGTATTTTTTTAAGAAAGTTTTTGCAACAATATTCAGAGAATTGGTCTATAGTTTTCTTTCTCTGTTTTTGCTCTCCCTGGTTTAGATGTTAGAACCATATTTGTATCATCTAAAGAATTTGGTAGGTCTCCTTTTTTACCTTCCCCCTTCCAATATTTGTATAGTATTGAGATTAATTATTCCTTAAATGTTTGGTAGAATTAACCTGCAAATCCATCTGGTTCTGGGGATTTTTTTCCTATGGTACTCATTTATGGCTTGTTCAATCTCTTTTTCTAAGATAGGGTTATTTAAGTATCCTGTTTCCTCTTCTGTTAAGCTGGACAGTTTGCTTGTTTTAAGGATGTATTTTGTTTTTCTATCAGTCATTTCTGGTTGTACCCTCTTCTCCCATACTTCTGATGTACCTTTTCTTGTGATAGAGAAAAAAAATTGGATACTGTGGCTGTGCCTGACAATGTGTGCAGCACTTTTTCTTTTTTTGCTATAGCCCCTCACTTGTCAAATGAAAAGGAAACACGTTTATTCAAATCTTCTCTGAGCCAAGATTGGTCATTATAGTTATACCATGTTTGGTTTGTATTATGGTTCTTTTCATTAGTGTAACTAATTTCTATGTATACTATTATCCTGGCTCAGCTCACTTTGCTTTGCATTAGTTCATGTCTTTCCTTATTTCCATAAATTCCTCATATTTATTATTTGTCATGGTACAACAATGCTGCATGGCATGTCCATGCCCCAATTTGTTTAGGTATTCTTCAATCGATGGTACCCACTTTGTTACCAGCAACTGTTTCTGGTTCTTTGCTACCACACACACACACACACACACAAATGCTGCTATGCATATTTTTGTCACCTCTGAAACATTTCTTTTTGTTTCTAACCTCCTTGATGTATGACTAGGAGTGGGAACAGTAGGTCAGTGTATAAGAACAGTTTAGAGATTTATACATTCCAAATTATTTTCCAGGATCAACCCATAAACATTTATTGCCAAGTTTTTGTGAGAAGCTATATGATTAGTTTGAGTGGACTTATAAAAATATAAATCTGTATAGTCTATGTTTAAATCTTCCAGAGTATTGGTTAAATGTCATGGAACCCCAGAGAACAAATTGAGTATTATAGCATTTTCAACCCTTGACTTCAACACATTTTAGATATATTTATCAATTAATGGAACAACAAAAATCATGGGGACTTTGCCATGTTTGATTCCAGTGGTCTATCAATACTGAGTTAGAATCACCACACTGTTGTGAAGAACAGAAATGTAATATGTAGTTTTACTAAAATCGACTTTTAACTTGCTCACAGTAAGGGAAGGAACATTGGTGTATGTAAGCAAAAACTAGAAATAATTTGCTCTCTGAAGAGCATACCTGAATAGGAATCCCTTCTGCATTATATGTGATAAGTGGTAATCAAATCATTTCTTGAAGACCTCCAGTGAAGAGCAACCCATACAATGATAGCATGATAAACTGGAAAGCGTCCATGGTTGGGTAATGAGAAATGTGAAAGGTCTCAGTCAGTTAGGCAATGCTGTGGATACAGCACCATATCTGGAGTCAGGAAAACCTGATTTCTAATCTGGCCATAGATATTTACTAGCTTGGGTAAGTCTTTTAACCACTATGTGTCTCAGTTTTCTCATCTGTAAAATGGGGATAATAACAGCACCTACCTCCCAGTGTTGTTGTGAGGAGCAAATGAGATAATATTTGTAAAGTGCTTAGCACAGTGCCTGGGACATAGTAGGTGCCATGTAAATGTTGATGATGATGATGATGATGATAATGATGATGATGATGATGATGTCATAACAAGATCAGTTGAAGGAACTGGTGATATTTAGATTTAGCCTAGAGAAGAAAACATGGGAGAGGCATGATAGCTACCTTTAAGAATTTGAACAATTGTCATATCAAAGAGGGAAGAAACTTGTGTTTGGCCCCAGATGACAAGGCCAAGAGTAGTGTTTAGAAGCTGCAAAGAGGCAAATTTTGGCTTATGGTGAGAACGCTTTCTAATAATCAGAGCCATCCTAAAATGGAATGGGCTGCCTTTTGAGACACAGTGAGTTCCTTCTTAATGGAGCTCTTCCAACAAATGCTGCTAGGCATATTTTCCAGAAAATATGTTGTATGAGTTGGCTTAGAAGACCTTTCAACTCTCTTCTTGCTTTGAATTTCTGTGATTCTGTGAGACTTTATTAGGAGCTGACAAGTCAACAAAACAAAGTGATACTCATCCTTTTGCCTTAAAATCTTAGGAGATTTTCCTCTGGAGGAGAACAAATGATAGGATAAAAATTTGAGGCTAAGCAATAGATTCACCAATAATTCTGCCCTAGAAGCTAGTGTTTCTAAATGAACACTTTGTACTTCAAAGCTGGGCCTATATTACTGAAACTGTATAGGAGACTGTGGATTGGCTCCAAGGGGTAGGTCATTAACAAATCAGATGGTGGGAAGATGGGTCACACTCCCTCTCACCCTAGAAAACCAATCCTAAGTTTATCTATAATAGAACTGTACCACTTCCTTCAAACTGAAATACGCTGCCCCACTCTACCTTTGTACTTAGCTGTCTATACTAGACATGGGCATTTTGGAACAGTTATAACCAAACCCAATTCTTCACCCCGCACCCAGGACTCCTATCACTTCATGGCTGCCACTGCTAATCCTCAGACCAGGTGCTATGCTTTAGTAAGATCAAACTCTACTCTCCATATGCTTCTCATTTTTCAGTATGGAAAAAGTGATTAATGTAGAGTGAATGGGCATGGATGGGTTGCAATTACATTATCTTTGCCCTTAAACCCAACCTTCTCCTGAATTTCCTTATTGCTGTCCAGGGCAATACCATTCTGCCAGTTTCCTAGGTTCTCAACGCCTTCTCATCCTTGATTCCTCACTCAATTCAAACTGCTCTCTTCAAAGTTATCAATGATCTCTTCATTGACAAATCTAATGGCCTTTTCTTGATTCTCATCCTTCTTGACCTCTCTGCAGAATTTGACGTGCCACCTTCTCTTCCTTTATGCTTACTCTCTCCTCTCTGGGTCTTACCTGACAACATTTCACCTTCTATCCATTTGACCATTCCTTTTCTCTTTGTTGGATCATCATCTATATCATTCACCCTAACTGTGGGCATATCCAAATGGCCTATCCTAATCCCTCCTCTCCTATCTCTGTACACTCACTCACTCACTTGGTGACTTCCTAAATTCCCATGGGTTTAATTATCATCCCTATGAAGATTACTCCAAGATCAACATATCCAGCAATAATCTTTCTCCTAAACTAGAGTTCCACATCACTTATTGCTTAGTGGACATTTTGAAGTAGATATCCCTGAGACATCTCAAACTTAACATGGCACACCTAAAATAAAACTCATTACCCTTCTACCAAAACCTAATTCAGTTCCATATTTCCTGTTTCTCCTGAGGGCACCATGATCCTTCCAGTTGCTCAGGTTTACAACCTGATGTTATCTGGACTTCTCATTTTCCTTCACCCCCATATTCAATCAACTGTCAAATTTTATAATCCCTACTTTCCTAACATCTCTCATATATGCCCTCTTCTTTTGAAAGACATGGTAAAACAAAGAACAAATAAGTTAATGAAACGCTTGGCCATGTTGGTTCAGTTAGTTAATAAATTAGATACCTACTATGCTCTAGGCACTTTGTTAAGTACTAGAAATACAAAAACATGATCCTTGGCCTCAAGGTGCTCACATTCTAATGGGAGAGACAATATGGAAATAATTATTTGTGTAAAAGACATATATTGTGTAAATGAAAAGTAATCTCAGAGGGAAGCCACTAGCAGTGGGGGAAGGGACCAGGAAATGCCTTCTGTGAAGGTGAGATTTTATGTGAGTCTTAAAAGGAAGCCAAGGAAGCCAGGAGATAGAGGTTAGAAAAGAGAGTATGACAGCTATGGGCAGAGCCTGTAAGAAGGCATGGGTACCAGAAATGGAGTGTCATATATGAAGAACAGCAAAGAAGCCAATATAGCTGGATGAGAGTACATGGAGGGGAGTAAGGCCAGGTTGTGAAGGGCTTTTAGTTCAGGTCGTTTTTTTCTTTTCCCTTGGATTGTTGTAATATCATCCTAATTGTTCCCTCTGCCTGAAGTTTCTTCCTTCTCTAATCCATCCTCCACACAAGTGCCAAAGCAATTTTCTTAAAGTGTAAATCTTATTATGTCTCTTCCTTATGCAACAAATTCTGGTGACTCCCTCTTGATTGAAGGATCAAATATTATTTTATCTTTATGTCATCTTTTAATAATTCCTATTTTGTGTAAGTTTTATAATGTACATCAATCATTAATCAAGAAATATTTGTTAAGTGCCTATTATGTGCCAGACACCGTGTCAGGTGCCGGAGATACAAAGACAAAACAAAATGAAACAATCTATACTTTCAAGGATCTTACACTTTAATGGGAGAGACAGCAAATACAAATCCAAGGCCTGCATATAAAGCATGAAGGTTTGATTTGATAACGCCAGCTGGTAGTGCCGAATTCTTAGTGGTTCCAAGATCTAGCTTTAAACTCCTCATCTCAATCACTCATTCTCATACAAAGGAAAATCCCCTAGGCTTTTGTGGCCAAAGGACTTGACACATCTTATTTTCAAGTCAGAGGATTCACTTGCCTACAAAGAAACTGATGCTCCTTCCACTGAGTCTTTCTATGCTTTTATCTCCTAACCTCTTGTCCTTTCTTACTGACTCAGAAGCTTTAATGGATTCCATTACACTCCTATAGTGCATTTCCAACCCTCTAGAGTGACAACCCTATTTCTAGGCCACACTTGAGACATATTTCATTTTGGTGGGTTATCCATGCTCTTCTTAGTAAGGTAGATGGAGGAGCAAAACATTCTTTCAGATTGCCTCCTCCCTCCACCCCCAAGTCCTTTTGCCACTGTCTAAGAATTCAAGTAGATTAGAGATATAACTCGCATAAAGAACATTCTATCGATGCCACCAACAGGGTTTCAATTGTGTAAACTTACTGAATAGAATGAATAATTACTCAGTCATCATATGTGCTATTTTCAGAAAGTGGTGATTGGAACATGAAACTATGAAAGTGAATTTTAAAGATAATTAAGAATCCAGAAGACTAAAAAGGTAGGTTTGCTTTTAAACTCCGCAAATTTTAACAGGATGGCAAGTTGCTTCAATGCAACAAGAACTCTGATTTCCCTATTACATATACCAAGGACAAAAGTACAGCCAGTGCTCAATTATCTGCATTGTAGATTTGTTTTTGTTTGTCCTTCATTCTTGAATAGAACCATGACATCAGGAAGGTGATGCCTTGACTTGCAAGCAAATTGGATTTAAGTGAGAGAGGGCTGTGCAAAGTTACCAGCCTCACTTTTCTCCTCTAGAGCCATCTGGGTCCAGTGGCAAGATATAGATCAGGACAACTGGAGATGGCCCCTTATGCGTGGTTATGGGGCTAAGTAAAGAACACTGGACTCAGGTTCAAATCTTAGTGTCTCTGTGACCTTGCGTAAATTATTTAACCTTTCTTGGCTTCTGTTTCTTTATCTGTAAAATGGTATACTAGGTGACTTCTAAGGGCTTTTCCAGCGCAACTAAGTAGCACAGTGGATACAGTACCACGCCTGTAGTCAGAAAGACTCACTTTCCTGAGTCCAAATCTGGCTTCAGATACTTACTAGCTGTGTGACTCTGAATGGGTCACTTAACTGAATTTGTAGTAAGCTATATTCTAAAAGGCCATCTTTCTACATTCCTTATTATGGTATTTGTCATCCACATAGAGGCATCAATTAGTCAGTCGATAAGGTTTTAAGTGCCTACTATATGCTAGTCACTATGCTAAGCCCTGGGGATACAAAGAAGGGCAAAAATCAATCTTTGCTCTCAAGGAGCTCACAGCCTAATGAGGGAAACAAGATGAGAACAACTATATACAAGCATGTTATATACAGGATAAATTGTGGGGAGTCTTAGAGGAAAGGGTCTGAGATTAAGGAGACTCAGAAAAGATTGAAGAAGATGAGACTTTAGTGGAAAGTAGGGGAAGCCGGGAAGGGGAGATTAGAAGGGGCAATATTTCAAGCATGGGTGACATCCAGTAATAACATTCAGGGTCAGAAGAAGGAGTGTCTTGTACAAGCAGCAGCCAGGACAATATCACTGGAGAATACACGGAAGAGAGTAATGTATAAAAGGTCTGGAAAGGTAAGAAGGAGCCAGGTTATAAAGAACTCTAAAAACCAAGCAGAGGATTTTATATTTGATCCTCGAAGTAATAGGAAACCAGTGAGGTTTATTGAATAGGGGTGGCGGTAGGGTTTTATTATAAGGCCTGAGCTTTATGAAGATTACTTTGACAGTTGAGTGGAGGATGGCTTGGAGTGGGGAAAGACTTGATGCAGGGAGACCAATGAATAGGCTACTGCAATAGCCTATCATAGTGTAAGGTGATGCACTAGGAGAAGTTGCAGTGTCAGAAGAAAAAAGGGGGGATATACAAAAGATGTTAGAAATGACAAGACTACAACTGATTGGATATAGGAGAGTGTATGTGAGAGAGAGTGAGGAATGGACAATGAAACTTAGATTGCATAGTAGACAGTGTGACAGACTTGGAATCAGAAAGACCTGAGTTCAAACCCCGCCTCAGATATTTATTAGCTGTGTCACGTTGGGAAAGTTACTTAACCTCTCTGGATCTCAACTTCTTTATCTGTAAAATGAGGCTGATCACTAAGGTCCTGTCCAGCTCTAGATATATGATCCTATGACTTGTACTGTAGGTTATCAGGATCTGACTTTTTAGAAATACTATTTTACTTTTTTCCAATTATATGTAAAGATAATTTTTACCATTTATTTTTACAAAATATTGAGTTGCAAATACTTCTCCCTCCTTCATTCCCCTCCCATCTTTCTAAAACAGTAAGCAATTTGATATAGGTTCTATATATGCAATCATATAAAACATATTTCCATATTAGTCATAGTTTGAAAGAATAAACAGACCAAAAGGAAAAAAAAATCATGAAAAAATAAAGTGAAAATAATCTGCTTAGATTTGCATTCAGACTCCTTAAGTTCTTTCTCTGGATGTGGATAGCACCTTTGTAATTGTCTTGGATCATTGCATTACTGAGAAGAACTAAGTCATTCATAGCTGATCATCACACAGTGTTGCTGTTACTGTGTACAATATTCTCCTGGTTCTGCTCATTTCACTTTGCATCAGTTCATATTAAGTCTTTCCAGGTTCTTCTGAAATCTGCCTACTCATCAGGATCTGATTTTATATCCTCACTCCTGCTTACCAACTTGTGACCTTGGACAAATTACCTCTCTGGGCCTCAGTTTCCTCATTTGTAATATGGGCTAGGAGCTGTACTAGAGACCCTCTGAGGTCCTTTCCAGTCATGAACCTGTGATAAACTTTATGTTTTAAAAGATTGTCCCTCTACTTCCCAGAACATTCTTGAGTTGCGTCTTCATCATCCACATAAGAAGTAGCATATCACATTGGATAGCGTACTAGTCTTGGACTTAGGAAGTCCTGGGTTTAAAGCCTGTTTCAGATATTTACCATGTGTGACATCGTCTAACCATTCTCACCCTTATTTTCCTTATCAGGTTTACAATGGTGACAGCAATAACACCTACCTCACAGATCTGTTGTAGAGTTAAAATGAGAAAACATAGGGAAAGCACTTTAAAAACTTTTACAGTGGTATGCGAATGTCAGCTGTTATAATTTAGCCAGTTTCTACTTGGAGAACTCAAACTCATTTTATTTTCAGCTTAAGAAAAATGTAATTTAGGATATAAAATTTCCAGTAAAAAGGATGCAAAACAGAGACTTTTAAATAAGGACAAATGACTTTTTGTGTATCCATAACACTGTTCATTCTCAATTATATCATGATTGCAAGCTAATCTCTCCTTCTGGAGCTTAAACACTTACTAAACATACACAATCTACTATTATAAGATTAAGCCTGGTGGTTTTGAGACCACCTTGACAGTTTTCCCTTAAGGAAGGTTGTGGTTTATAGAATCTATGCATGAAAACCATTGTTATAAGATTAGGCCTGATGATTTTGAGGCCATCATGACAGTTTCCCCTTAGAGAAGGCTGGAAGCTTATAGAACATACCCATGGAAAAATATTGAAGATAATATTTTTGAAGGTTGGTACAGCAGTATTCCACCAGTAATATTTTGTCTACAACCAGATTGTTTTTGTCCTTAATATGCAATCCCCAAAATAATATTTTGTCTACTGCCAGCTTTTCTCCCTGATGACAAAACTCCCAAAATAATATTTTGCCCTGACTCCTGGTACTCAATTTGTCCTGCTCCAGGGAGGCCATCCGAAATCACAGTATAAGAACCTCACTCTTTGAAGAGCACTTTGTAGCACACCCTCCCCTCTATCAGGAGTACCCCTTCCCACCAGATTTTTCCCCCTCCCCTCCCCCAGGAGCACACCTCCTTGCTAGAACATCCCTTTTCTGCTGAATGAACCCATGTCTCTGTGTTCCCCAACACAGCGTTGCCCTTACGTGAGTTATGTTCTGTGTTAGTGTATTTGCCTGTATTCTATGTTAAATCCCCTTTTCCTCTTTTCCCTTCCTCCTCTTCTCCATTGCTTGCAATAAAGCTTTGCATTGAACTGACTCCCATCATTTTACTTGCTATTCTTAGTACCAGAACTCATTAACAGGTTGCTTTCCCAAAAGTCTCTGGCTGGACCACAGGCCTTTCCTTAGACATAAACTGGGTACTCAGACAAGGACTTAATGTATTGATAGCCTCATCTAGACTGGGGGAATATGGCACTGCTAAACCAATTCTAGAAAGTAAGGATCAATAGGGGAATACTTCATCCTCTAGGAGGGACTCCCTTATGCCAGAAGACTGTCTCAAAATACCTATGATATAGCAGAGCCAAACAGGGAGGAAATGATAACAAATGAACAATGAGCCACTCACTTTTAGAATGTACATGAACTTTCTCTTTAGGGACATTGATCTGTTATTTAAACTGGTATCTTCTCATTGTTTTCTTTGCCTCTTGAATCACTTATCCTTCATTCTTTATCATTTCCCCTACAACTTATATCTCACCTTTCATCTCCTCCCCTTCATGGTCAATATGGTCAAATATTCCTTTGCTTGGATTCTTTTGGTTCAAAAGAAACTACCACTCCATATTCAGCAAACAAGTTATGTTTTGCATCCTTCTTCAAGGCTCCAGCTCTTCCAAGGAGTAGACCCTAAGTTCTAATAGCCCAACAAATGAATGATGGAAAGCATGTGATAGAAAAACTAATTTTCTCCATCCAAAAAAGACCTTGTTCTTCCTGCCAGGGGCCATCTCCAGTCATCCTGATCTATATCTTGTGACTGGACCCAGATGACTCTGGAGGAGAAAGTGAGGCTGGTGACTTTGCACAGCCCTCCCTCACTTAAATCCAATTTACTTGTATGTCATGGCATCATTTTCCTGATGTCATGGTCCTCTTCTAGAATGAATGACAAACAATAACAAGTTCTTCCTGTCTTACAAGCATATAAATCCCACATCAGACTAAGAGACCAATCTCTCTTGCATTTAGTACAGTGCTTAAACCTTGTGAAGTAACAATAATAACCATTTATGGACCCTTAACACAAGTTGGCAACATTTTCTCTCCCTTGAGTCACATCTTTCAGCTAAGTCATTTTTACAAGTTCATTCCAAGCGAAATTAAAGTGCCATGAGTTGCAGAAAGAATTGGTATTTATAGTAGGCAGTTAAATGCTTGTTGAATGAATGGCCCAAAACCAATTCTTTAAAATGTAACCTGATAATTCTTCCTAGATGGAATTTGTATTAGTGCCTTTGTAAACACATTTCCTTCTCAAGTCACATATCATGAAGGAGATAGTTGGGCTGATGGACTTATTCTTAGTAGCAGTATTACCTCTTCTGTTACTTTTGTATTTGGGAGTACTTTGCTGGGGAACAGAGGGTTGTGAAAGGACCTATCCCTAATCTTAATTTTTACTTTTTTTTGCATCTGGTTCTAACAATTCTCTTATTAACTGGATATGTCTTCATCTATAGTGGGTGTCACTATTAATAATACTAGATTTAGCTCAAATATTCTATAGTTACATGGCAAAAATACTGGTATATTTTATCTATGTATCTATTCATCTACCTCATGTTCTCTAGTTTTTTTCATCTATCTTGCCTTCACAACTATACCGATAGGAAGGTACTACAGCTTCTCTGCATTTTGTTCCTGCTCCAGAGCCTAGCACAGTGCTAGACACACAGTAGGTGCTTGCTGATTTGACTAAAAGCATGTCTAAAATAAAAGACAGACTTGCAATTGGTGAAGCAAATGCTCTCTGCCCATAACGTGTTTGACTTCAATGAAGGGAAATGTTATGTATGTATTTCATTGAAAGAACTATTGGTCATATCCTGATCTTTTTACCTATGCCTTCATGCATGAATAGTGTTATCTTTAAAAATAAATGGCAACCATATACAGAAGGAAGTGGCTCAGTCGTGTCTCAATAGACAAATCTCTGTTAGGCCTACTTTTTGTAGAGGTTAGGGGAGGACCTCACCAATAGGAGGATGAGACTATAGGGATTGAAGTATTGACACTGGGAGAAGAAAGCCACTGGGAATAGAGGTGGAAAGAAAGTCAAGAGAGCCATAGGTTGCTTCAGGTTTGAAGACAATTCGGTGTAACATGCATGAGCACTAGTGTGCTAGTGGATTCTTGACTGATGGAGAATGTAGGAAAGAGGATTAGAAACCTTGGTTTCCCATCAAAAAATAATTCCTCAGGTTTTCTCATCACAACACCTGAGGTATCCTGACCATGCATCCAGAAAGACCCACTCAAGATATGTCTGGTTTGGCCAGGCTTGATTAAAGTGAATTTTGTGACTTTTGCACTAGGGTGAAAGAAATGTATGGTCAGGAATGTTATTAATGGGTAACCAAGACATAATATAGGTAGTGAGGCTGGCTAATTCGAATGGAATGATTCCAAAGTCTTGAACCTGGATAGCTAGAAAGGTGATAGTACCCTTGTTAGAAAGAAGAACAGGCAGCTTAATGGGCAGAATGATGGATTTAGAATCAGGAGACTTAAGTTTAAGTCTGGTCTCAGATACCTATTAGCTATGTGACTCTGGGCAAGTCACTAAACCTCTCAGTGCTCCAGTTTCCTCAATTGGAATATAGAGATAATATCATTTCATATAATAATACTTCACAGGATTGTTTTCAGAACCAAATGAAATAACATTTATGTAAAGGGCTTTCCAAACCTTAAAGTGTTCTGTAACTGTTAGCTATCATTATAACAAATTCCATATTGGACAAATGATGAGTTTGAGATGCCTTTGGGATATTTTTTTCAGTTATCCATGTAGATATAAACCTGTACTTGCCCAGCCTTGCCTTCCAATGAGAAAGGGAACAGAGCTTCTGACATGAAAACCTACTTTCCTACCTTAGCAGTCATAATCAAGGCAAAAACCCAATTAGCCTTGGGACTAGAAAGCTAAATGCAAGCACAGTATAAAAATTTGTTTATTAATTTTATTAGCTCAAATCTTAAGCCAGGATAACATATTTTCACTAAAGTACATTGTTCACTTGATATGTTTTATTTACATGTATTTTTCACCTACCTGTGCTACTTATTCCCATTAAACTGTAATCACATTGAGGACAGGGGCATACCTTTTACTTCCATATTTCTTCTGTTAGAGGAAATGTCCAATAAATGCTGTTTACATTTATTATTACTATTATTAGCAATAATGATAATAGCCAGCATCATATAGCACCTTAAAGTTTACAAAGTACTTTACATATGTTATCTCATTTGTTTCTCACAACAATCCTATGAGATATTTACAGATGAGGAAGCTGAGGCTGAGAGAGTTCAAGTGACTTGCCTAGGGTCACTCAGCTGGTAAGTGTCTGAGGTCGGATTTGAACTCTGGTATTCCTGACTCCAGATCTATTGCTCTGCCAACTACATCATTTGTATATAAAATACAATAAGGACTGAGCTGTCAATGGAGCTGTATTGAAATTTCTCTTTGATTTTGCATTGCTCATTTTATTACAATTACTGTGATTTACAGATGCTTGGCGAGGTCTAATAATTCTTTTGTTGTCAAACCCATATGTAGTCAGAATATTACCTGATCTTGGGCAGTAAAGCAAGATGAAAGAATGTGTTCATTGTTCTTGCCTGTTGCAGACATTAGCTTGGTGATATATTTGTAACAGCTGTCTATAATTGCCAAGGCCATCATGGAACAAGAGAGTGGCCAAGAACTAGCTGGAGTTAGTTTGAGAAAGTTCCCTGAAGAATGTGGGCCTAACATGGTTAAAAATATATGCACGCCTTCATCTTCCTGTAACATAAAGAATATTTTTGGAGATAGAAGAAAGATAATAAAAACTTGAGCAAAATAAAAGGTATAAATAATACTCTGAGATACAGCCTTGCATCTCTTCCCTTGTTGATAACATGGCTTTTGTTTGTTGCTCCAGAACCAAAAAGCTCCTTAACAGTCCACAGTGACACCTCGGCTATAACAATACCATGGTGACGCACTTGGGAAAGGGCCTGGGAGTGAATCATGAAGTCCATTGATAAGGAGCAGAAAATTAATTAGGCTAACCAGATGCTCAGGAAAGGAGTAATAACACTTTTTACCTTAAAAATATTAATCCTGTACAAATTAAAACCCTGGATTTGATTGTGGTCACTGCTTTGGGTTCATCTAAATATGTTTTGAAAGAATGGAATAAAGAAAAAGCCCAGGAAAATAGCTAATGGATGAAAGAGAAAAAATATAATTGGTTTTCCTTCATTTGCGATCTGACCTAATTAAGATATTAAAATACTAGGTGCATTACTTACAATGGTGCAGAAATGAATAGATAGTTTTAAGAGCAAAAAAAAAAAGCCACAAGTACTATAGCAACGAGAATAATTCTCTGAAACGTGTACAGTAAGAATTCTAAATAAATTACCCTCCCACTATATTGAAAGTTAATATGGAACAAAAGTATTAGAATAGTATAATAGATGTCAACACTGTAAGACTGTCTCAACAATTCACAGAATTATAATCACATTGTTACTTAATTCTTATTAGGTAAATACACAGTTTATATAGAAAATAATTTTGTTCTTTTATCCCAACACTTGGTATTTTTGTGCAAGGTTGCTTAATATGGTATTCAATACTTATTGGATGAAGTGTTGGACCTGAATCAGGAAGACCTGTATTCAAATTCTATCTCTGGCACTCACCAGCAATTTGACCATAGGCAAATAACTTCATCTCTCTTTCATCTGTAAAATGAAAATCATAATAACTATAGTACCTAACTCACTGAGAGGCTAAAATAAATAAGGTATTATAAATGTCTTTAAAAATGTTGGTGAAAAAAATAAATGGTCACATTACTGATAACTTGCTCAGATCACAAAAAAACTTTAATGTTTTAAACTTTTAAAGTATACTGTTCAAGGCCAACTAGGCAGTACAGTGGATAGAAAGTTAAGCCTGGAGTCAGGAAGATGAGTATCTTCTTGAGGTCAAATATGGCCTCAGACACCAGCTGTGTGACCCTGGGCAAGTCACTTAACCCTGTTTGCCTCAGTTTCTTCATCTGTAAAATGAAATGGCAAAACATTCCAGTATCTTTGCCAATAAAACCCCAAATGGGGTCACAAAGAGTCAGACAGGACTAAAAACCAACTGGAACAACAACAATGTGATGTCCAAGAATTGCTGGGTATCATGAGGCATTGAGAGCAGAAGACATTTAATCAAAAAAAAGACCTTAGAGACAGTTTAGAGCAGAGTTTCTTTATTTATAGATGAAGAAATTGAAAGCTGGAGAGGCTAAGTGAATTACCCAAGGTCACCCATCTTGTTAGTGACAAAATCAAGACTAGAAACCATGTTTCTTGACTCTTAGGCTAGTGATCTTTCCTAAGAGTCTTGTTGTTTGGGACTGGCTGCATCTTTTGCCCATCCACTTTTTAGATTGAAGAGTTGAATATAATAACTGAGCTGGCCAACTATATGGAAAATGTAATTGATATAGCTGACTTGGGTAATTTGAAGCAAAAATATTTGGTTTTTTTTTTCATAGTGGGAAGGACCATTTGGATCCTTCCATCCATATTTCACTGTATTTATCAGGATAGTTTGTTCCATTCACTATTTGTTTGTGTGCGATGTGGAATTGCTTCTTTCCTACTACCCACTAATGTTATGAAAAATTTTGTGGTATGCTATAGCATAGATTGACTGGGGAGGGAGTGTGGTACAGTAGAAAGGGCCCTGAGTGTTGAATCTGAAGACCTGGATTTAAAAACCACCTCTAATGCTTGCTCTCCTTGTGATCTTGAAGAAATGGACAAGATGGTACCCAAACTCCCTTCCAGTGCTACATCTATGATCATGTTGCTAGACATATGGTTTGGAAATCAAAGGACCATAGACCTAACGCTTAAAAGGAACTTTGAGACCATCTGCTCTAACCCTTTCATTTTATAGATGAAGAAATAAGCTCAGTGAGTTTATTAATAATAATAGTGCCTACTATTTATATGGCCCTTTAAAGTTTACAGAGTGTTTTAGATAGGTTACCTTGTTTGATCTTCAGAATGACTCCGTGAGGTAGGTGCTATTATTATCCCCATTTTGCAGATGAAGAAACTGAGGTTGAGAGCTTAAATGACTTGCCAGGGTCAGAGAGCTAATAAATTTCTGAGGCAGGATTTGAACTCATGTCATTCTGATTCTAAACCCAGTGCTCAATTCACTGAGCTGCTGAGCTAACTTACCCAAGATCACACAGTTAGTATCAGAAATGGAACTTGAAGCCAGGTCCCTTGACACCTGAGTCAGGTGACCTTTGAAGTTTCCTTGAATTTATCTCCATGACTAACATGCCAAACTTTTTCCTTTTCTATAATCATTTCTGATCTAGGCCCCGGATGTTACAGTGGTGGGTGGGGGAGACTTGAAAGATCTCCTGTAATAGAGAAGATGCTGCTGGGACTTTGCTCATCCCACTTTCATTCTGAGGAGGACAGACTGACAGTAGTTTATGCTATCATGTACCAGTATATGGCACAGATGACTATGCTACTAAGTTCATCATTAACTATCATTAACCTCATTTCAGTTTATACATATTGAGCTTCCCTTCTGGGAACAACTGGTTGTGAAGGTTTAATATTTTGTTCTTCAAGAGGCATCTGAAATAGTGGTATAAATCACAGAGAATTGTTAATTGTGCCTGGTGCTGACCACTGTCCCTTTGGGAGAATCACAGGTGCAGTTTTGTTTTAATTCAAACGCTTGATGTCAGAGGTATTGACTTGATGTATTCTCTACGTGGATAAGGGAAGAGGGAATCATTCTTTTCCCCGTAGGTTTTCAACAAATCTACCTCATCCAATGGGAAAATTGTAACAGTGATTTTTATTTTAAGAGTCAGATGCAGAGCAATGGAATTCTGGTATCTGGGGCAAATTCAGTTGTTGGTGCTGGTGGAAGCCCTTGGGGGGGGGAGACCTTGGACCTTGCTGGAAAGGCCACCAAGGGAGAGAGCAGGGTGGGATTGGTAAAGGCAGAGTTCACCTGGGGTATGCATAGGTCTTAGGTTCTCACTTGACCAATATACCCTAATATCAATGATTATAGATTTAGGACTTGATGGGACCTTAGAAGTTAACTACACTGATCTCTTGGGGGCAGCTAGGTGGCCCAGTGGATGGAGCATTGGGCTTGGAATCAGGAACACTCATCTTCCTGAGTTCAAATCTAGCCTCAGACACTAGCTGTGTGACCCTCAGCAAGTTAATTAGCCCTGTTTGCTTCAGTTCCTCATCCATAAATGAGCAGGAGAAGGAAATAACAAACCAATCTATTATCTTTGCCAAGAAAACCCCAAAATGGGATCAGGGAGAGTCGTATATGACTGAAAATGACTGAACAACAACACTGATCTCTTAATTTGGAAGAAAAGGAAACAGACCCAATGAGAAAAAGTGATTTGCTCAAGTCACCACTAACTGTATGTATTAGAGTAAAATCTGAACCTATGTCTTCTGTCTCCAAATCCAGCATTTTCCATGGTATTGTCATTGATTAGCTGTGGCTTCATAGGGAGAGGAAGCAACCCACTCCCTAAAGAGTCTGGATCTCACTCTTCAATTCTTGATAGTAGACAAGGTAGAGGTGGAGGCAGGAGTCATAATGATGGGAGAAGGCAGACCCTGGGAAAGGGGTGCCATGGCAATACACCTGTGGTAGTGGCAGCCTTGAACCAGATGGGGAGTGTTGAGATCATGCAATGTAGAGATGGTGGAGGACTGGCTGGCATGGGAATGGCAAGTCAGAGACAATCTGGGGAAAGAATGGAACACTGAATATTGTCAATTGGGGGAAATCTCTATTTGACTCACCTTAGTAACAGACCTGGTCAAATGGATCATAGCTTAAGCACTTAAAGGGTTTTATGGTCACTTGATCAAAACTTCTCATTTTATATATGAGGACCCTGAGGTTCACAGAAGTATAATGATTTGTCTAGAGTCACACAGGAAGTAAGTGACAGAGCTAAAATTCAAACCTACGTCTTCTGACTCTAAATCTAGCAATCTTCCAACTAAACCCCATCTTTCCACTGAACATAAAGCCTGCTTTATGCCTCATTATGATGCAGAGATGAACTGTAAGTTCTGGCAAGTTGTAACAATCTGGAACAGCTTTGATTACAGTACCAGTGACAAATTATGGATCTGTTGTTGAGAACCAGGTTAGCTAAGTTTAAAGAGGGTCAAGAGGAACTATAATCAAATCAACTCTACCATTATTCCTGAATGGGGTATGCCAACTTACTCCCCTTCCCCTATGGCCCTATTTATCCTTATAACTTTCTGGACCCAATGAACTTCCCTACTATTATTCCCCTACGTATGCTATTTTCTTCATTAAAATGGAAGCTTCTTGAAGGCAGAGGCAATCTTTGTTTTTTTATTTGCATCCCCAGGCATATATTAAGCACTAAAGAAATGATTTTACATTTATTAATTCATTCATTCTTAGAACCACAGTGACTTAGGAAAATAATCTAAGAACACCTGCACTGGAGGAGAGAAATAGTCAATGAAATCATGGCTCCTTGTAGTATGACTGGTTAATGATTTTGCCTGTTACCAAACACTATTTTCATGGTGAAGGTGCAAAAGTTGCAGAATTATCTTACACAAAGCTATACCAAGGATAGATAACAATGGCTGTGTCTGAGGACAAGAAATTTAAAGTCTATTATTAGCATTTATGATCCTCTAAGGAAGAATGCAAGGGTAGAGTCTGGTGGTGGAGTAGAGATGTATCAACAGTCAGATTGAATCAAAAACATGATGATGATGGAAGTCACATTTGAACAATCTGGAATCAGTAGAACCTAGTTTCCTGCTGTGCCAGTAAATGGAGGTCTGTTTCTTCCTCTGTAAATTGAAGGGGTTAAACAAGGTAGTGTCTAATGGCTCCTTCAGCTGGGATGGTATGAGATTTGAGCTCCATCTTAGCTCAGTCTCAAATTCAGAAGGAGTTGCTTGAGGACACTTACTCTTTCTGATGGTTCAGTTTCTGGGTACTTTTTGATGTCCCACTGGGTCTCTAGCATGATACTTTGAGGATGTATAGGAAGAAGGTGGGGGTTAGTTTCAAGAACTTTAAGTTCCCCCACCATCCAATCAGGCTTCTTGTATGCTAATTATTCTTAATACTGAGATCATAGATCAAAAGTTGGAGAGACCTTAGAGGTTATCTAATATAACTTTCATTTTATACATGAGAAAACCATGGTCATCAAGGTTGCATTGGTAATAAGTGGCACATCCATGGTTTGAACTCAGGTCTTATGTCACCTGCTGTTCTCGTATTAAGACTGGTTTAAATAGGAAGATATCTAACGGTCCTCTTTCCCTAGTTGGGGATGAATAGGGATGATTTATGTCTCCAGAAAGGGCCTTGTGGTAACCTGGGTTCTCTTTATTCCTCTACAGGTACCCTACTATTGCTCCAAACCTGAGGGTGTCTTTAATTCCTAAAATTCAGATCTGACTGCCAGTATAACACAGTGGTTCCTTATTACCTCTAGGATCAGTTATAAAATCCACTCTTTCATTTCCAAAGCCCATCATAACTTGACATGTTTTTGCCTTTCCAGTGTTCTTATACCTTACCTCCTTGCTGGTCTTCTGAAATGACATTCCGTTGCTCGACTTCATGACCTTTCACTGGCTGTACTCCATATCTAGAACATTCTCCCTCTTCATCTCTGCTTCTTGACTTCCCTGGGTTCTTTCAATTGACTTCCATTTTATGTAAGAAGCCTTTTCCTTTCCTCTGATAATACCTTCCCTTTGAGATTACTCTAAATTTATTCTGTATATATCTTATTTGTACATAGTTGGTTGAACATTGTTTCCCCCCACTCGACTGTAATCTCTATTAACAAGGACTACTTTTTGCCTTTTTGTATTCCTAATACTTAGCCCAGTGCCTAGAACATAGTAGGTGTTTAGTAAATACTTAATGACTTGATTTAGGTTGACTTATCTTGGGCATGGTTTCTGATACTTGCCCCAGGTTAAAAAAAATCCTAGTTACAGTTGGGTACTTACCATATAAAATGTTGTAATGTTCAGATCATCCACAATGACCCAGAGGGCCAACAGGGTGCAAGTAGTGGCAGAAGGCATTTAAACCATATGGAAGAGTAAGAAGGAGGCATTTCGAGGGAAAGGACAAGGTCATCAACACTCTGGGATCTAAATTCTCTGAGGGCTCAGACAATCTAAAGCTACCATATTTTGATACATGCCGGTGTCTATCATAACAACAAATCAATCACATAATATAAGAAGCTGTAGAGTGTCTGGATGAGGTCAACCAGGAGAGTGAAGGGCCTTAAATCCATGTTATATAAGTATCATTTGAAAGAACTGGGCATGTTTAACCTGAAGAATATTCAAGGCTATGATAGCTATGTGCAAGTGTTGGAAGGGTTGTTATGTGGAGGACAGATTCAACTTTTTCTGTTTGGTTTCAGGAGACATAGCCAGGAGCTAGAAGTTTCAAAGAGGAAAATTTAGGCTTGTAAATTATAATTAAATTATACAATTTGCTAGCCATTAGAGCTGTCCAAAATTGGAATGAGTCTGCTCAAGAGGTGGTGGCCTCCACCAATTGGAGGTATTCATGCAGAGGCTGGATGACCCCCTGATGGGCTTGTTATAATAATGATCCTTTCTATCTATGAATTGGAATAGGAGACCATTTAAGTTCTTTCCAACTGTCCTATTCTGTACGTCTATGATTTTGTGAATAGAAAACTCTAGCTTATCCTGGAGAGCCATTAAGACGTGGGAGAGAGACAGAGAAAATACTTTTTTTTAAAATAACAAGGTAAACTGAAAAAGATCAAATAAAAGCATCATCCTCAGGGTAGGCTGATGTTTAAGGTGATCTCTTCACCAAATAATCACATCAGGAGGCAAAACTTACTAGTTTGGAACTTGCCCTATTATTCCTAGGGCAAGTTCTCTAATGACTGGTTCTTCTGAGCAGGAATTCTCCCTGGGAAGGTGCTTTGAGCTCTTTAAAACCCCCTGAATTACAGGCTGCCTGAGTTGCCTAAGCCTGACTTAGCAGGCTTAATTAGGAAGGCTTATGTCTTTAAAGTTTGTTGAATGTCTCTGGTGGGATTGAGGGGTACCATGTTTCTCATAGTGTCAAATCTTTTGTTGCTTTATATACTGAAGGACAAGGCAGCCACATAATGAATTAAATTTACTTTGGAGTTTAGTTACCAAAGGCTTACTACTCTCCTGGTAAAAGCGTATTAGTCCTAGAACCTAGCAGGATCAATCCAATGCAATCCAATAAACATTTATTAAGTGCCTACTATGCTTTAGGCACTATGCTAAGCACTAGGGATACAGATTGTTATTCATCCTTGTTCTGGAGGAGGACCAATGACATCATGAGGGTGATGTATTGACTTGCACATGAATTGGATTTAAGTGAGGCAGAGTTGTGCAAAGTCATCAGCTTCACTCTCTCCTCCAGAGTCATCAAAGTTCAATGGCAAGATGAGAGTCAAGATAACTGATGGCCCCACTATAGATACAATTAATAGAAAGAAAGACAGAACCTGCCCTCCAGGAGCTTACAGTCTAAAGAGGAGACAACACACAAAAGGAGGCAAAAAATCAGGGTTGAGGATGGGGATGGGGAGTGGACACCAGGACTTGTCTTGTTCTGTAAAGTTAAAACCAGGCAGAGCGTCAGATGCAAAGTAGAGTCAGCTTAAAGTCCAGTTTCTGCCCTCTGTAAGTAAGGCATTGGGAGGAGTTTGATATTCCTTACTCTAATCAGAAGGGAGAGGAGGCTGAGGGAGGTGGTGTCAGTCAAAGGATGAGTCAGTAGCATGGTGGTGAATTTAGAAGTGATGGGCTTTTCCTGGAAGGGGCATCTTGTTCTGTGGAGTTGAAACTCCCACGTCAATCAATCATAGTTCGGTACAGAAAGGTACCATGGGAAATAACAAGAACAATAAAACACTGGGTTGGATCCAGAAGACCTGAGTTCAAATCCTTCCTCTGTCATTATCTTGCACTTAATGACCTTAAATAGTTTTGTATTGATTAACTTCATATTTATTCTGCATATATTTTTATATGTTACTTTTTGTCTCCTCTATTAGAATATAAACTCCTTGAGAATACAGATTGTTTTATTTTTTTATTTTTTTGTTTGTGTATCCCAGGGCCTGACATTGTGCTTTGCTGATAAGATGTGATAACTAAATGCTTATTGATTGAATGATTGATCAATTGATACATGTGTGACCAAGTCACAACCTCTTTAGGATTTAGTTTTCTCATCTAATAAAATGTGGAACTCAATGGCCTCTGAAGTCTCTTCTACATCTATGATCCAATGATACAAGGATCTTGGCCTCTCTGAGATTGTTTTCCCATGTGTAAAATGGGGCCAAAAATAGTATAGGGCCTGGGGGGCAGCTAGGTGGCATAGTGGATAGAGCACCAGCCCTGGAGTCAGGCGGATCTGAGTTCAAATCTGGCCTCAGACACTTAGTATCTGTGGACAAGTCACTTCACCCCCATTGCCTCCTCATATGGTACTCTGGACTGTTTCTTGCCATAGGGGAAGTCTTTCCAGAGTACATTTGTGACAGCTAGATGAGGGTAAAAAAAAATTAAATTAAAACAAATCTCTTTCAGGCTCTGGGGACCATATGACTTTCATTAAATACCAGCTGGAAACCTACTAAAAGAAGAGGGGTTGCTCAAAGGATGCTTCACATTCAGAAGCGGAAAATAAAATGACAGATGAATTCTAAAAAATAAAGTAGGGCAACATTGACACCTTTTTGGGGAAAAAGTGCTTGTCACCATTTGGGTTGTTTGCTTTCCCAGGGTACAAAGAGAACCTCCCCATTTCTTATTCCCACTGGGTTTGTATGAATCTCCACTGACACAGAGGTAGTGACAAGCTACTTTACAATAGAATAAAGGAATGTTTTGACTTCACTTAGAAGCTAGTATTGGTTCCCAGACCTTTTCAAGTGATCCATTTGGGGGACCCAAATGCCCTGGTGCCATTTAAAACGTTGTGTTCCTTGTGTTTAAATTATTCAACTTATTTAATTAAGGTTGATCATTTTCCATTTTGCAATATACATTTAAGTAGAAAGTCCAATATTTATTGCTTTTCCTCTAGCGCATTTTTTGTCTGAGTTCTGACTCATGGATTTCCCCTCCATCTATAATACATTTTTCACAAGAATATAAATATATGTAAAAATAAGTGTTTTAAGATGGCCAACATAATCAGCTTAGTAGAACACATCTGCTTAACTACAAATACCTTATGCAGTATAGCTTTTTCCTATTCTTATTGGGCCTTTTGAAAATCAATGACAACAGTGATTCATACATGGAAATGACATGTTAGGAAGTGATACCTTGCAGAGGCAAACATAGCAATTACATGATGGTAGCGACGATAGGAGATTCTCAAAAGCCTCATTTCAAAGCTAAAACAATTTAAAATATTTTCTTACCTTGATTAGAACCACTTTGAAGTTTCAAAAAAAAATGCTTCCTGTGAAGAACCCACACACTTCTTCAGAGGCTGTGTTTTTGACAGCACAAAGGAAAGTGAAGATTTTGAGACTTTATAGTTGACCTGTAGACAGCCAATTTTTTATGCTAAAAAGATCTATAAAAGAAAAATATATATATTTATTAGATAATATTGTCACCATTATATTTCTAATTCTATGTGTGAACAAGTTCATGCTATGCTAAGCACATTTTCACTTTGATCTGTCTCTATTGCTATAGTGTAAGGGCCTGATAGTATTTGAACCTTGTAAAGCGTCACTGAGGTTTTGCAGGAATGGCTATCATGCCAATCTAAAACACATCAACAATTGAACCACCACAGTGATATGGGGAATTATGTTTTAATCCCTTTACATTAGAAAACTTTCTTTTGATATTGAAGGGAGTGGTTTATTAATAGGCTAGTGGGTAATTCCGGGCACTCAAGAAAAGCAGGAGTGGGTAAGAAATTTTGCCTCAAATGGTGTTCACCTGTGTAAAGTGCTCACCACTCTACTTCAGTGTGGGAAAATTGATAAAAAAGGAAAAAAAGTCTACCCAAGTGACAATGTCCTCTGTTACCATATTCCCCTAGGCATGGTCATGATTTTTCAGTTTGTCATATTATTATTGACCAATGTGGTAGAATGTGAGAGAAATGATTATTTCTTTCTTGTATTAATAACTAATTATTAAATTGGACCAAGGTTTTTCCTCTTTTCTACTTCCTCACCCAGAAATGAACTAGCATGGTAAATCTTACTCAAAGACTTAGCCAGGCTAAGATCTAATCAAAAGACAGTAAAAGAAATTCTAAGTTTAGGCCAATGAGTGGATTCCTGCTTACTATGTTTGCTCAGATAGGTGTGGGAAAATGTTGACTCTCCCTTTTGTCAGATGGGTGATATGGAAATTGCTAAGTCATTTTGACCAAGACTTGAGTGATGCAAGTCACGTACTCCCAAGAGTATATTGTAATATAGCCCACCTTCCATTGTAATATTCATTCTCTCTCATTAATTGTTAACCAAAGTTGATTGCCACCCTCAGGAACATCTACTCTTCCAAGAGCATATAAACTGTGAGCCCACCACCATCAGGGGTCTTTGGCATTTGAGAGTGCCACTGACCTCTTCTTATTAATAAAATGCTAGTATTATTAATAAAATGATTAAATTACCCAGAAATTATGTCTCTCGAAATTTTAAAACATCACACATGTTAGACCTTAGAAGTCATCCAGTTCAACCCCATCATTTTACAGTCAAGTCCAAGATCACAAAGACAGTTACTAATATTCTAGCCTATATTGGAACCTAGGTACCCTGGTTCATATTCGAAGGCTTTTCCAACCATGCTATGTATTCTTTTCATAACCTTTCTAAGGAGGATTACTCTGAGGCCTTCAAGAGCTCTTCTACACACAAAGCACACCCAAGGCACTTTTAGCAACATGTATTTTAGCTGTCTCAAACCACTGTCTAAAAATACAGGTTAAAACAAAGCATGGCCTTTACTTAGTAAGATATTAAAATACAAGGTAAGTGTTATCCATTTTCTGAAGCAAGATGGTTGGATTTGGCTGCTGTTCAAGAAGACCTGCTTCTTAAATTTTAAGGATGACAATTAGAATATAGTATTTGTAGTTAGGAAATGCTTTATTCCCTGTGCATTCAGGTATTGAATTCATTCCTTGTGGTAAAAAACCTCACAGAGTCCATGTCTGTTCATTGACCATATGTCAGGTGCTCAGAAAGCCAAACATCAATTCTGGGTTACATTTAAAAGAGAGCAGCTGGCTTTTATAACACACACATTCACTGGAAGCTTCTTTAGGTAAAGTGGATTTTGCTAACTGGTAGCTAAATGATTCAAGTCATTCATAATTAGCTGCTGGTTTGATGATATAGACTGTGCTAAAAAACAAAACTGTAAAGGGCTGTTAAAGAGAATTTCTCTTTCACTCATTTGGAAGGCAGTGATTTGTGGTGAGTCAGGCAATCAGTTAATGAATAAACACGTATTAAATGCCTGCCATGTGCCATGGTATATGGCATATACTATGCTAAGGGCTGGGGATATAAAGCAAGATAAAAGACAGTCTCTGCTCTCATGGAGTTTACAGTCTAACGGCCAGACAACATACAGGCTATAGACCCGATGAACTTATGAGCTAGGTACCATTTTAAATCCAAGGAAATACTAGTGAAAGAGGAGTGTGTAAATGATCCAGGTAATTCATGCCTGCCCAAAATATTTTTGCCAGAATAATCCAGGCAATCTTCCTCCTATATACCACCTCCACAAATTTCTACTCTGTTGCTTCATTATGGCATGGAAGTGACCCTGGGTTTTTAAGGTCATGCCAGTGGAGCACAGTCTCTGGCATGTTCAATCCATAATATTGACTTTAAGAAAATCCTGGTTACAGACTGAGTCTCCTGTCTGAGAACATCATAGCTAAGTAAGGAGAGGCTTATCACCATCATGCTGGCTACTAGATGGAGAATTCTTTGGCAAAGACATTGAAATAAAGACAAATATGAAATGGTGCTCAGTTCCATGTGGTCCACTCTGCTTTCACAATGACAGTGGAGGATGGCTAGAAAGCATAGCAAAAGATGCAAAGTAGAAGAGGAGAGAGCACTGAAAATGACCAAATAGTCAAACAAGTTAACATATGTAAATGGCTTTGCAAACCTTACAGTGCTATATAAATTTGAGTGGTTATTCTGAAAAAAATTATTTAAATTACAAACGGATTCTCTGTAAGGTTCCCAGTGTGATGAAATAGAGAGAGCAGTGGATCTGGAGTCAAAACACTTGGATGTAAATCTTGGTTCTGTTACTTATTTTCTCTGTGATCTTGTGCAAGTCTCTTATCCCTTATTTTCTTGGTCTGTCAAATGAGGGTATTGGCCCAGATGGTTGATCTTTAACGCTCTTTAAGCTTTCATCATATAATCCTAAACAGAATCTCCCTGCATGTATTTGACATGGAATTTCATTCATAAAAATCCAATGTAAGTGCAAATTTTCAGAAGCATGCCTACTATATAAAACAAGATGAACCTGCAATGTATTATTATTTTTACGTCCCAGCTGGTGGTTTCATAAGTGTGAGGAACTCCACAGTGTGAAAACTTTCACTAATATAGACTGACAACTTATCTGTAACTTATAATCTTAGAGAGTTGTCCGGGGGACACTGAGAAGCCAAGTAGTTTGTTCATGGCCAGGCATTCAACATACCACACAGGCAGCATTTGAACACAGATCTTTCCGATTTCAAGGCTGGCCCTTTATCTACTATGCCATGTTGTCTATATATGACCATTATACAAAAAAAAGTCTTTTAACAGTAGGTTTTGATCATTCTGAATCATACTAATCCATTTACTTGTTAGGGAAAGGTGAGGTAGGAGGATGACAAAGTAGAATAATAATTGGCCACCACCACCACCGCACATAATGATTCATATTCAACAATTCACTTTAATTCAACAAGCATTTATTAAGAATATGCCACATTCTAGGTACTGTGCTATAAAGACAAAAATGAAACCTCAAGGAGCCTTCAAAGAGCCTCTATTCTGTTCCTATTTCTATTTCTATTTTATTCCATGGCATTTCCCATGACATAATTTCCCAATTATATCAATTTGTCCTCACAATAACCTTATGTGGTAAAAAGGACCATATAAGTCCTCTGATTTCATGGATAAGAAAAAAGATGAACAAAGAATTGAGGTGACTTGTTTAAGGTTACTCAGGAAATCATTGGGCAAGGCAGGCCTAAAATCCAGAGCTCCTAATTCTTAATACAAATGCTCAGCTATGTTTTCTTTATTATCCTTGGGTGAGTAAGTAATACTAATAAAAGTCATTGAATCTTATTACTATTTTCAGTTTAAAAAAGTCAACCATTTTCTCAATGACAGTTATTTTTATTATCCATAGGAGAATGACCACTAAGCTATTCTATACTTAATTTGTTAAGCACATTCATATAAAACAAAGACCGATTCTTCTTAATGAGAGTAATAATGCTTTGGGTATTAGTCTTAATATATCATTATTAGTATATAGCCTTTTTTTTTTTAGCATATATTCTTAAGATCACTCAAAACCTACCTGGACTTGGTGTGTATATGACATGCATACATAACTCAATGCTGCTAATTGAATGGAAATCACTTGAATCCAAAGGTATTCATTTGCTACAGAAGAATGCTACACAGAAATCATACATACTTCAGGACATTAGAAAGGCATGCATAGAACTATTCCCTTCAGCCACCGAGCTGAAAAACTAATTAAACATACTTGTGAGCAATGAGACTTCTGACTCCTCTAAAGTCATTAGGCCCATTACATTTTTCATTCTTACAGTCAGAGAATGGTGGAAGCTGGAAGGGGCCTAAGAGATCCTGTCTTTCATCTCCCTCAGTTCATTTGCATGGAAGAAGTCACACACTGGGTCTAATACATTTTTCCCCTAATGCTACCCAGCATCAAGCAAGGTGTCTGGGGGCATTAGAAACTTGTTTCCTGTGACTCAAAGATTATAGGTGGATTAAGTTACCATAATTGTTTGGAATCTGTGAAATTGAACATGTTTTCAGTGTGACTAGACTGGCTGTCCTGAATATAAATTTAAAATTGTTTGTTCTGATCCCTCCTTAAAAAAACAATCTAAAAGGTGCATTAAAACAGGTTCAAAGTAAGAGTCCGAGTAGTATAGTGGAAAGAGCAGTGGACCTGGAATCAAGAAGATCTGGGTTCAAATCACACCTCAGAAGTTTACTAACTGTATGACTCTTGGTAACTCTCTTAATTGCTTGGTGCCTCAGTTTCTTCATCTGTAAAATGGAAGGGTGTGGACTCTAAGATCCTTTCTAGCTCTGAATCTGTGATCTTAAAACAGAATAATCAGAAAATTAAATGAATTCTGATAAAAAATCTGATGAAAGGTATGACTTTGCTCAACATTATAAATATTAACAGGCTTGAGTTTTACTAGACTATTTGGAAGTGGGGGTGGGGATGGAGAAGGAGAGAAGACAGTGTTTACAGATGTTTAAATTTCAAATTCACATTCCAGAGTATCAAATCTTGATTTAATCTAGTCTAAGTTCTTCCATCCTAAGTTTTTCAATATGCAAATAGCAAGTAGTTCCTTTCCTGATTCAAATGTTCTTAAAGCACTTTGTCTGGATCTCTCTTTTGTACCCATCTCATCCTCTCCTGTATTGTACTGATCTGGGTCAATACCTCCCCACCTCCACTTTAGCATATAACCTTCTTGAGGGCTTGGAATTATGCCCATTAAAAACAAACTACATAGCCACAGCACTTAACACAATGTTTTTGTACATAGTACTTAATTGTTTTTCAAATGAATAACATAACCAAAAATTGAGATACTTATGAATTACATGACTTTTGTGTGCATTACTGGAAACCGTAAGATATAAGTTTGCTAGATTTGAAGTTAGGGAACTGGGTTCAAATCCAACTTCTCACATTCAGTGTGATCTCGGGCAAATTACTTAAACTCTCTGAGGCTCAAATTTCTCATCCGTAAATGGAGAGGGTTAGATTAAATGACCATTAAAACTTCCAGCTCTAAATTTATGATTCTAAGATAATAACCCATCCATTTAAGAAGAAGATGAATTACCACAAACGTGATTTTCAGAGGTAGAAATGATACGGGAGCCAAAGGGACATATTCTAAGCTGTGGCTCTCTGTTTCTTTAGTCTTTTTCTCCTTCCTTGCCCTCAAGTTGGGGGCAGGGGAGAGAGTTACCTTCCCTTACCTTGAACCCCTGTATTCCCCACAAAAGGTCTGTAGCCCTGGTCATGTCAATGTCCCTTCCCCTCAGCTGTTAAGATCACATACCCACCATCGAAGAAACCAGAATTTCTTCCCACCCACTTTGTATCCAAGCTGACTGCATTACTCCTAGATTTGTTACTCAAGGCTTCATGTATAATTTTAAACATCATTTAAATTTTATGGGCAGCTAGGTGGCATAGTGGATAGAGTGCTGCAGTCAGGAAGACCAGAATTCAAATGCAGACTCAGAAACTTACTAGCTGTGTGACCCTGGACAAGTCTCTTAACTTCTTTCTATTTCAGTTTTCTCAAATGTAAAGTGGAGATAACAATGACACCTAACTCCCAAGGCTGTTGTGAAGATCGAATGAGATAATATTTGTAAAGTGCTTTGCAAACCTTAAAATGCTATATAAGTGCTATTATTATTGTTGTTAACAACAATAATAATAATCATGACTTGTAATCCCAACATTCAAAGCTAAAGAACACTTAAGTAAATCTCTTTTATAGAAGGAAACAATGATACAACCCCATCCCCTCACCTCTTTCAACTCGAATCAATAAGTAAAAAAGCAAATGGAATTGCTTTGGATGTTTCCACCTAGGTAAGTGGACTTTCTAAGTTCTCTCCCTTCCATTCACTTTAAGAAGGTGAGATCCAGGGATCCCTAAGGACCCACACTAGTCTTTGTGCTTAGCTGAAATCTAGACTTTCCAGAAACTCCAAGGTAGAAATAATTAATAAGCTATATTACTACAAAACGGATTTTTTTAAATTATAGCACATCATGAAGGAAGTCTATTAAAGCATTGTGATAACATAGCATAGTGGGCCTGGAATTGAGGAAGTAGTAGATTTTAAACCTACTTATTAGCTATGTGACCTTGTATGTTGGGGGGGAGGGTAGGGGGAAGGAAGTTGAGAGAAACAAAACCTCTCTGAGTCTGGAAACATTTGCCAAATGGATATCTGATTGGAGTAGTCTGAAAAAAATCTTTTTTAATGGTAGGGCTGTCTCGAAACAAGAATCTGTCTTCTCTAAAAACGTTCCTTCCCCCTCCCCCTCCCCCATTTCTCTTGCCTTGTCCCTTCTTTCCTTTTATAGAAATTTCTAGCTTATTATCTGATCGACATCATCTTGCCTACGACAGAGGAAGAACATGGTCATGTAAGACATAGGGAGACCCTGTCTCACCTCTAAAACACTCTGCCTCCCCAAACAGTACTATGGGACAACCCAGGTGGGCTTCCACCAAACTTGGAGGCAGAATGAAAGCATGGGTGATTGGTTTGGACTTTGGACACGGGTATAGAGGGAAACTCAAATGATTAGTGATCTCCTTTGTCTTCTCCCATTAAGCTTCAAGATTACTTCATCAAAGGCCCCGACCCTCTCTATTGGTTAAATAATAGATACATTTGTCTTCTCTGGAGATTCAGTTGTATCCTTGTCTATTGGGTGAATATGATTCCAATACATTTTGATTCTTCTTCCCTTGCTAGTCCCTATGCCTTTAGTTTTCTGAGGTTAATTCATTTCGTCTTCCTTTGTGTGAGTTAAGATGTGCTATATAGAAGTCTATGGCTTTTTTGGGTGTTATTGGCTAGCTTGTTTCTTTTTTTGGAAATCTCTAACGTGTAGACAGTGCTAGAAACAAGGTTCTCTAGTTCAACTCTCCTAATAGTATAGATAAGGGAACTGAGAATCAGAGAAATGAAGTGACGTCATAGGTCACACTGTTTTTAAGCGACAGAACTTGGACTTCAGTCCTGGTCCTCTGATTCTACAGACAATGCTGTTTAATAATGGTACCAAATTGACTCTCTTCTCCCTTAAAAAACAGCAAAAGCATACTAGGACACATAGCTGCTGTGGGGTTCAATTAATGTATATAAAGTCTATTATAAACCTGAAATTGATCAGATACTTAAATGGATCTGTGATCTCACTGACTCAATAATTCCCTTCAATAAGACAGACAGCAACTCTCCTAGGTCTGCCCATTCTAGATGTCTCCCTTCCACGTCCCCAGAATAGTTCCCTAATATACTAATATATTAATGAAATATCCTAATATACTAATGAAATCATAGGTCTAGATCCAATCCTGGTCCCACACACATTTGATTTGCAGACCAACACTGATGAAGGCATCATTGTAATTCCCATTTTGTAGATGAGGAAATGGGGATAATTATGTGTTTTATAAACTTTACATTTAATAGTGTGGTTAATCCCTCCATCCATGCAAAGGCTCAGAGAAGCTATCTGATATGTCCAGGGACACACAGCTTAATAAAATGCCTAAAGTAGTCTCTGAATTTATGTCTTCCTTACTCCAAGTCCGGCAATCAAACCATACCCTGTTTCCATCCCATTTCCCCAACCATCATTAAGGAGAGAAATAATTGTGGAAAGGGGGCCCACCTTCCTCCTCACCACCACAAAATGCTGACTAATTGCCACCAACAGGCAGATAGACACAGGATCTTTGGGAGTTGCAATATTCCCCAGTCCCCCATATCACCATTCTGCTTATAAACTAGCCCTTACAGCTATCATCTGCAGAAACAACTTCTGTGGAAAAAGGCACAGTCATCCCCACCAAGAGCTAATCAATGGCCACCTGCAGGATGGTAATAAGCTAACCTAGCTGAAGCAGAAAGGTACCCTGAGGAACAGACAGGAGGCAGAATGTGCCAGGCGAGTCAAACCACCACCACCACCTTAAGCACCACTTCCTTTTAGACTCTGATGAAGGCACCTCAGAACCCTCAACCCAAGAGCCCTGGGATTAGTGACATTTAATAATGATGTTAAAGAAAAGGCATTACCATCTGCTTTGCTGCTGCACCCAAAGGACCATGAGACTTTTCCATCTGACTACAGTTGAAACCTTTAATATGTGTTATCTCTACCTTTAGAATGTGAACTCTTTAGGAACAGGGGCTCTCTTGCTTTTCGATTTGTATTCCTAGCACTTAGCATTGTGCTTTGTACTTAATAAGTGCTTAATAAATGCCTCATTCATTCATTTATCTGTCCCAAGCTACCATTAAACCCAAGACAACCACAAAAATGAGGTCATAGATGTACTGAAATGAAGGCCATGAGGAAAGGTTTTCATGGGGTTGAGAGGGAAGAGGAAAAGTTTCTGAAAAGAAAGAGCCTTTAAAAAATCAGAAATAAAACTATTTGTTTTATTATTCAGTCTGTGGTTGATACTAAAAAGGTTAAACTATATTGAAAAGATGAGCTCTTACTGCAAACGCCCTACCTTCTATGCTACCAGGGAGGGGCTTGACTCTCAAATCTTTGGGATAAGCCCTTTCCCTTTAGCTCATAGTCAGTTTTTGAGTGCTATGTGTACTTGGGCAATTTTCCTTGAAAGTAACAAATACTGAACAGGCACTAAGGCTATATGAGGGTTCAATTACACATTGATAGGCAGTTACATATACATATATAGGAGGTCTACTTTATGGGTTGTTCTGTCTGAAGAATTCATCTCGTTAGGGTCAGGGTACTGATGAGCTTCTCTTCACTTGAGATCAGCTAGGCCTTGGGCAACAGACTCTATCTGTTGCCAGTACTGTGTTAAAAGCCTTTCCAGCTTTGTAGGTAATTGTACTTTATTGGTATAGCCTTTGAGAGTCCAGGGTTCACACTCACTCCATTAGACATTAGAGTAAAACTAGAGGAGACAACCATTACAATTTTCTATCAATAGATAGAGTCCAATTTTGTCCTGCCTAGGACAAAACTTATCTTAGGTTTTATTTGAGTCATTTAGTGTCATGTATTGTCTTTAACTTAACCCACTAGACTCTAAGTAAAATAAGGGAAGGGTCTATATCTTATCTAAACCTCATTTCTCCCCCAGTGCCTAGAATAGTGATTGGTATGCAACTGGCACTTAAAATACTCATTGCTATTAAGTAAAGCTATTCCCAGCTCAGGTTATAATTCCCTGGCTCCAGGGAATTCTCTCTCTAGTCCCCATCTGCTTTTACCACTGATCCAAGATCTGTTCTCTTCCTCCAGACAGTTAAAGAACAATTCTGTTTTGGTTTTCAATTTCAACTACTAACTCTTTTTTAAATTTCCTCTGACTCTCTTCCATTCTCAGGACCCAACACCACTCTGTTTCTCCTATACATCCATTAATAGTCAACCCTCAACAATTGGCTTTGCAGTTTTGAATACATAATATTTTAATATGGAAACCTTAAAGGTACTAGTGTGATTGTCAAGAATCAGAGAATATTAGAATTGGAAGAACCTTGGAGATCATTTAATCTAAGATTCCACTCATCCAGAAGTCCTTTGACAGCATCTCTGATAGAAATATCTAATGGGAAGGTATTCATCTCTGCACAGATGAAAAAAAAAAACCCAGCAAGATCAGTATTATAAGTAAGAGGAAAAAAATAAAAAGTAGACAAGCCCTTTTATTAGAGGAAATTGACAGAACAAAGGTCAAAGGACCATTGATGTTTTCTTAGGGGATAATGATGCTTTTGAAAAAAACTAGAACTACTTCTAAAATGAATTATAATGAAGAAAAGAGCAAGCTAACCTAAACAACAGTTCAAGAAAATTGAAAAAAGCATGGCACTTTACCTATAGCTTTCTGAACTTCAAAAATTCAATGGACTTCTTGTTCAATATTCATTCAACAAATATTTAGCACCTACTGGGCACTGAGCTAAAGAAAATGCATTATTGTTCTTACCTTCATGGAGTTAGTAAGGAAATGAACTGGACCGATAACTATCCTCTCATATGAGGAAATCCTCTCAACCAATGCAGGTCAATGCCTTCTTTGAAATTTATAGCCTCAGAGAGTAGCCTAGAGCACCAAACTTAATCTTATTGCATGAAGAGCACAGATGCAAGAGATATTCTGGGGTAGAAATGGCAACAGTTGAATTGGTTCTGTGTTCACATGTATGAGGGAGAGAGGTGTCAAAGGAGGCGCTATAAGCATGAGTAACTGACTAGAAAATAACGGGGCTATCGGCAGGAATAGGAAAGTCAGGAGGAAGGTCTTGTTTGGGAGGAAAAGATGAGTTTTGGACATACTGTGTTTCAGATGCTCATGACCTCTTGTTAATATCTGGACCTATGACTTTTGTGTTGTTGTTGGCCAGGATTTGAATTCAGTTGACCTGGCTTTTGTTGTGTTGTTGTCGTTCCTCTTGTCCCTTAATCCACAAAAAACACTGTATCTCTTATGACGTGTGAAAATATACAAGGTCCATTTGGCAATGCTGATCTAGAGCTTAAGAAAGTAATCAGGGATACACACACACACGTGTATGTATTTGAGAATCAGTTGCGCTTAAGTGATAGTTGAAACCAGGGAAATGATGATGATCACATAGCAGATGAATACAGACAGAAAAGAGAGTTGACCCTAGAACTCAAAGTAACACCAGCATTTAAGGTGACAGAAATAATGTGAAGAGTCAGGGAAAGGATCAAAGAAGGAGTGGTCAGAAAGGTTGAGTTGAAACAGGAAAGCAAGATGCCTTAGAAGCCAAGAGAAAATATGAAGGAGAAGGTAGTACAGTATCTAATGCATCAGAAGCCAGAGAAACAAACAGAAATAACCAATGAATTTTGTGATTAGAAGGTCACTGGTGATATCTGAGATAGTAAAAGTAGTGGAAGCCAGATTGTATGGGGTTTAGACATGAACAGGGAGGTAAGGAAGCGTAGACTGGGAGTGGGGACTATTTTTTTTTAAGAAGTATTGAAGAAAAATATGTAAGTAAATGAATAATGAATAACAATAACATACGTATCCAGTGCTTTAATAAAAGATTTATAAAGCACTACCCTCACACCAGTTCTGTGAGGTAGGCAGTAAAATTATCATGATTTCCATTTTATAGTAGAGCAATCTGAGGCTCAGCTAAGTGATTTGCAGATGGCCACATGGCTAGCAGGGTTCAGGAGTCCAAGTTGTTGGGTTTTTTAGGATGGTGACATCTGAGCATGTTTCATAGTCAGAAGGGAAAGAATCATTACAGTGGAAGAAATTGAAGTCTTAAAGGAAAGCAGGCACGAATGGTAGAGCAAGCTTCTAGAAGCAAGAAGGGACAGACTCATGGACATGAAGAGGGGTAAAAGTCGGAAACAGGGATGCTTCTGAGATTGAAAGGAAGGAGTAGATGATAGATGAAGATTTGGAGAAATTCTAAGGTAGAAGGGAGTTGATTTGAAAGAGTTTAAGTCAGGTTAACTTATCTCTATAAAGGAGGCAAAATCTTCTGCAGAAAGTGAGGCATTTAGGGATGGAGGATAGGGTCATAGATGTACAGCTGGAAGGAATAGACCTCAGAGTACAATCCCTCAATTTTATAGATGAGGAAATTGGGTCCCAGGAAGGGAAAGTGACTTGCCCTGGGTCACTTAGGTAGTAAGGCTCATTAGATTGTAAGCTACTTGAGGGCAGGGACTGTCTTTTGCTTCCTTTTGTATCCCCAGTACTTAGCACGGTGCTAAGCACATAGAAGGCAGTTAATAAACGCTTATTGATTTTATTGATTGATTGAAGGATCAGAGGTGGGATTTGAACCCAGGCCCTCCAAATCCAGAGCCAGTATACTTTCCATTGTACCATCACTGTGGCTTATATGTTCATATGTGTATATACATAATGTACATATAATATGTTTACAATATATAAATATATGTATATGCATGCATACATACATGCCTATATGTATAACATACCCATGTGCGTGGGAATGTATATATGTACTATACACATATGTACACATACACAATGTATATTATATATGGATATATGTATGTGTGCATATTTGCATATAAATATATACATACATATATGTGTATGTATATGCATATATATGTGTGTATATACAGAGTGCAACCTGTTTTATAAGACATAGAGTACCTTAATAAGAGCGGCTAAAAACCATTCTGAAAAATCATCTCCACCTAAGAAGATATCTTGCCTCCAGTAGAAAAAGAATAAACATGTACAGAGAATCCTGAAATAGGCAGTTGGTTTTTATTGTAGATCTTTTTGCTTAAAAAAGGCACTTTTCTGAAAATAAGAAAAATTGCCTTTTCCTGAAAGTATCATTGACTCAAGCTGAATAGAAGAGTAAGGAAAGTTGCTGATGACATACTTGGGTGTATAAACAAAAGCAGGACTGTCCTTAACTGTTTAGCAATGTGTTAGCCTTCATTTTATTTTATTTATTTTAATTTTAATTTCTTTTTAATTTATGGAATAAAACAAGTATTTCCATAGCATGGTATAATAAAAAGAGATGACTGCTCCCAGAACTGCTAGTCTATTATGTACAACTTGTTATTCCTTGAAAATATATAATAAAGCTATCATGTAATTTTTTTTCATTTTAAAGGCATAAGTATGACCAAGTCTATTTGAAATATTAAGAAATAAGTATCTCTTGAAGAGGTACACGTGCTGTCCCTTATGATGCGCTAAAATAACTACTGAGATACTAGATGGCTTGCTTTTCTCCAAGCAAGATGCCATTGGGAGGTGTATCTATCTACAACGATAACATTCACAGGGATTCAGAGATTAATCTCTCTTCATCCTTTAACAGTTGTCTGACATTGATGTGGGGGTAATAAAAGATTGAGGTTGGAAGACATGTTATTTACAATAGCTAGTAAACTATTGATTGTATTGCAGAACTTAAAAACTTTAAATGTACTATAATACTTTAATTTAATTGGGTATATTAATCAGGAACCATGGCAAGAAACTAACTGTGTAAGAATCACAGATGTTACTTCTTTGAACTGTTAATCATTATTCCCACCCCCCAAAGTTTTTTTTCTCATTGTAAAACTTTTCTTTCATGCTAGACTTTGTAAATTTCTTCTATTTAACTCCTGTGATATCTACATCTTTTAGATGTCCCATTTACTCATTGCTTGTAGTCTAACTAATAACATTAATAGCTAATTTCTATAGTGCTTTAAAATTTGTTAAGCATTGCTTGGGGCAGGTATTGTTATTATCCCCATTTTACAGGTGAGGAAACTGAAGCTAAGATGGGTTGACTGACTTGTCTTGAGTTGTACAACTGAAGACAGGATTTGAACTTAGGCCTGCCTAACTCCAAGTCCAACATTATCCACTGCACCATCTAGCTAATTCTTGATTTGATTCAGCTGCATAAGCGCTGTTTTTTTGGGATCCATCATAGGCTTTTCCTCTAGTCTTTTAGTTTATTATGGTGGTGAGGATATAGATGCAAGTGGATGCTGGTTGTCCTTCTGATCCTATAATTAGAACTATTGAGATCTGATGATTCAGATAAAAGCTTCAAAAGTGAATTTATTACTAGGCCTCTGCTGGTTGTGTATATTTCATTTATTCACTTGCATCAAAGAAGGCACTGTGCTATATAAGCAAAGCAGAATTGCAGTAGCTCAAAAGAAACATGAAATGTGCAAATTTAGAGACATCTCCACTCCAAATGTTCATATGGACTACTCATGCCTGACATGTGGTAGAGCCTTCCAAGCTCATCTGATCAGCCGCAGTGGGACCCCCTGTACATTGATCCTGACGTAGTGATGTCATTTTGGTCCTCTTCAAGTATGAAGGACAATCATATTTCGTTCAGCGTTTCTTACAATAAAAACTGGGAAACCATTAAGAAAAGTGTACATTGTGATGTAATTACACATTTGTTATAAACTAGAAAGATGTTATATATAGCTGAGTGATCTTAGACAAGGCTGCTCTTCAGTTTCTTCATCCATAATGTGGAGAACAGCTTGTGTAGTCTAATCTCCTAACAGAACTGTGACAATCAGAGATGATAAGAAGCAGAGATTTAGAATTGGGAGGAACCTTAGAAGGCATTTAGTCTGACTCCCTCATTGTATACAGGCTCAGAATAACTTGCCTTGGATTGTACACAAGTAATAAGTAACAAAGGTAAGGTTTAATGATTTCAAGCAGAGGCCTGGCATGTTGTAGAGGGGATGCTT
Source organism: Vombatus ursinus (assembly GCF_900497805.2). Classification (NCBI taxonomy): domain Eukaryota; kingdom Metazoa; phylum Chordata; class Mammalia; order Diprotodontia; family Vombatidae; genus Vombatus; species Vombatus ursinus. The sequence goes on along the minus strand of NW_020940360.1, from coordinate 9,756,838 downwards.
TTTCAAGGATAGTTTTGATTAGATGATAAATGAGATTTCTTCTAAGTTCAAAATTTTGTGGTGTAGTAGAGTACTGGGCTTGGAGTCAGGAAGACCTGAGTTCAGAACCAGCCTCAGACACTTACTAGCTATGTGACTCTGGGCAAGTCACTTAACCCTATTTGCCTCAGTTTCCTCATCTGTAAAATGAGCTGAAAAGGGTATGGCAAACCATACTAGTATCTTTGCCAAGAAAATCCCAAATGGGGTCATGAAGAGTTGGAAATGACTGAAACAAATGAACAACAACCACCACCACTTATGGATGGTTTAGACATGTTTACACTGGACAGCAGGGTACTCCACCAGATTCTTTTTTTTACAGTATCAAAGGATCATAGATCTGAAGTTGGAAGGCAGTTCGGGGGGCATCTAGTTCAACCCCTTTATTTTAAAGAAGAGGAAACTGAGGCTCAGGTCAAGCAGGAAGTAAACATCGGTGGTAGGATTTGAACCCAGGTCCTCTAACTCTGGAAGCAGTACTCTCAGGATTACAGATTTAGAATTTGAAAAGGTCTAAGAGATCATTTAGTCCAACCTCCTCATCTTATGGATGAGGAGACTGAGGCAACAAGGAGTTTAAGTGACTTTTCCAGGGTCACACAGTTTGTAAATGTCTGATGCAGAATTTGAACTCAGGTCTTTCTGATTCCAGATCCAACACTCTATCCATTTTACTGTGTAAAGGCCCCTAAGGGAAAAAAAGTTGACAGAGCCATCTAAAAGTTGAATGGGTTGCCTGGGGACTACTGAGATGCTCATTATCTTGAAATTTTCAGGCTTAATGACTCTGAACCCAAGAATCTTGGCCATAGCAGTCCCTACTACCTACCTGGACCCTGTAATCATTAATGGGAGCAATCACTGTAGAGAAGGGATCCCCTTCCTTGATACCATCAACACCAACTGATAACCATCTGCCACTGACTGGCAGATAAACCCAAGAGCTCTGGAGATGTCAGTACACCTTAGACCACTGATCCTGCTTCCAGCCCAGCATCCACAGACAGTATCTAGGGAAACAGCCCCCATGGAGATATGGCTTGGCAACTTTTCCTGCAATTGACATAGCCACAGCTCCTAAAGATCCAGAAAAGAAAACTTGTCACCAAATTCTTTGGTACTGTCAAATAGGTGAACATCAGACACAGATGTGATTTTATCAACAGTAGTGACATTAAAGCTAGGAAATACCATCTGCTTTTCCACTTCATCCTAAGGACCATGGAACCTTGTCACCTTACTTGCAGATGGGGGATTGTCTCCCTCATCTGAATGTGAGCTTCTTGAAAGCAAGACATTCCTTTCCTATTTGCATTCCAGTTTTTAGATTTTCTGATTTAATGACCTCCATTGCAATGTTTCCTCTGCATATGGGATGACAGCTGTAGCAACTTCTTCATGGCTGCAGCCCTATACTGATGATGGAACAACAGCTCATGTTATCTGTCTATGTTGATGCACCAAAATTTGCATTCACCTCTCCTTAAATCGCTAAAGATGATGTGATATATATATAACTTTGTAGTCAATTCATTTGTTGTTTCTCCATGTTGTTGAGTGTTATTTGAAGGTGTAGCTTGATTTTGGAAAGTGGCAATATATTTTGCTTTAAGTAAAGTAAGAAAAGCAAATTAAGTCCCCTCAGAAAGACTAATTTTGTGCTCTCAGCTCAGTGATCCCAGTGGTCTTAAAAACAATGTTTTCTAGAAGTCTTAGAGCAGTTTTAAGCTATTCAGGCTTAGAAATGCACTAAGACTTTTGGGACACCCTATATTTCAGGTGAGAGGGAAAGAAGAGAAAAGGAGAAGCATATCTAATGTTTGCAAAATGTATTTCAAAATACCTCTATTCATTTATCCCAAACATTTGCCCCTTCATTGTCTGGATGAGGCAACATTTATTTCAGCAGAAAAAACAGTAACTCTAGAAAAAGTTGTAAATAAACACGGCAGGATTCAATCCCTCTATGTGAGATGTTTCATATGTGATCAGCGAGTGAAGTTGTAATCAGAGATTCATTCCCACCTGAGGGTTTCCCTTTTCATACACTATTCAAAGAAAGTATATTTGTGATGCCACTGATTCAAGGAAGTCAAATGTGGCCCTTCATATTTGACATTATGCAAATTGTAGCTACCTGCATTAAGAATGACATCTATTTTTCCACGTAGCCCTTCACTTACTTCACATACTCACATACATGTGAGAATGGGTTGGGAAAGTAAAAAAAAACCCCAGATCATTTGGGGAAAGCTGTCTACCCCTAAATATTCTAGCCATTTCCTCCTGTGCTCTGATGAGGAAGACCGGGTAACAGACAGCAGAGAAGTTAAAAGCTTCTTAGGATGCAGAGAGCAATGTCCCTTGCAAGTAAGACAATATTGGGTTGTCTTTCAATATCTAAGTTCCTGCTAGTCCCCCTTCAATGCCTTGTCATGGTGTAGAGGTGATGCTGAGTTCATGAAGGCTATATAACACAGACAGATCTTACTAACCCAGAAAAGCTTCAGGTATTGGTGGGTAAAAGAAGCTGTCGCTCTCAATTGAGGGAAAGCCTATTTACATTAACCTGGCCAGGATGGAGAAGGCCCATCACTCACCATAACATTGGTCAACAGAAAGTGCATTTTTAGGGCCATAGATACTGATGAAACCACCTACTTACAGAGGCTTGGAAGGATAATTCTGACACTGATAAAATCTTTTTTTGGGGGGGGAGGGTGGCAGCATGACTTAGTGACTTAGGCACTGGGTTTTCAGTCAAGAAGACCTGGGGTCAAATCCTGCCTCAGTGTAACCCTAGGCAAGTGACATGTCACTGTGCCTCAGTTTCCTCATCTGCAAAATGAGGGGGTTGGACTCAAATGGCCACATATGTTCCTTCCAGTTCTAAATTTATGATTCTATAAGTGCATAAATATGCATATAAACATAAAACAACACAATTATATATATGTTATAAATGACCATCAAACTTCATCTGCTTGCCTTACTTCAGTGCTGGGTTAGAATAACCTGAACCCAAACAAGTTGCAGTCTTAACTTATGCCCTGATGCCTTCTTTCTGACCCGGTTCCATCACTTCCTTGCCCAAGTATCTCCATTATCAAGGTCAAATCCTTGGTTACTTATTGAGGCATGGATGTAGTGGCTCTTCCTATCTATGTGGCTTTTAATCAGCTCCAGTTTCTCTATCTTCTCTTCTGCAGTCCTGGAGGTTACCATGGATCACCCCAAGATTTGAGTCTAAATATATTTCCTGACCCCTCCATCCTTTATTCTATGCAAAATACCTTAAATCCTTTTGGAAGTAGACAGAATACCCATTCCAAATAACTGAAATCTTAAATGAATGCTTAAATATTGAATTACATGTACATCCATTATTTATCTATAATATTTACCCATCCATTCATCTACACAAATATCTAGTCATTGAAAGTTAGCTCAGCTTTCACAAGGAAGACTGGATCTTCAGTAACTAATGAGGAGCTGCCAACAAAGAAACACATGCCATTCTAGGGTCCAGGCAGGTGGCACAGCTGTCTGGGCACACCGACGCATTCCAGACCAGTGCTTTTCAAGCGCTCAGGTACCCTTCCCCACCCTCTCCAGGTTCTTTCCCCTCACCATGCTCTGGTTGCGCTTTGGAGAATTGCAGACGTGCCCCCGCCCCTCAGGGTGTATTGCCCCCATCATCTTTACCCCACGGAGCATATCCACTGGAGGGCAAGCAGCCTGAGTTCCAGACTCTGGGCCAGTGGGAAAGGGCAACTAAACCTAGGGAAGTGGGGCCCTGCTCACCTGGAGGGCCAGAGGGCTCCGAATCCCACGGTGCCTTGAGCCAGCTCCTGGCTGCATGGTAAGCGCTTAGTCAGCCGCAGGAGGATAATGGGGGGGCTCCCAAAGGCTCGTTTCAGCTGTCCTCTTTCGTCCCCTTTTCTCCTCCCTAAAAAGAGACAGAGGAGGAAAAGCTCCTCTTCTCACAACTCCCGTCTGTCGACTCAGTGCTGGGAAAATGTTAAGCCTTTTCTTCTCCCGTCTCGCTCCTGGAATCCAGTAATCCCTGGACTGGTGGGTAGGGAGGGACCTCGGCAGAGCCAGAGAGAGACCCTTCCCTAGCCTTTCCAGTTGAGAGCACTCGGCATGGAGCGGAGCACGCCCGGCAGCAGGGGGCTAGGCTCCTGCTAGTCTCTGCCTGGTTCTTAGTGTGGCGAGAATGAGGAGAAGGAGAAGGAAGGGGAGGAGGACGGAGAGGAGGAGTCCTTTAAACCCACCTCGCAGGTAGCAGCAATTCAATCCAGGCAGCTAGGAAGGAAGAAAGGGGTGGAGGGACAAGAATGTCCCGAAAGAGGGTGGAAGAGAACAGGGTATCTGAGCTTCGGGGCTACTCAAGCTCGTCCAGTTTTCAGGATGCAAAAGGGTACCCCTCGCAAAAAAAAAAAAAAACCCAAAAAACTTGAGCGGTGGGCGCCCTTCTGGGTTCCCAGGTGCCAACACTAGAGGGCAGCGATTTCCACTGTATAAGTCCTAAAGCGGGCAGGCGGGGGCGCAGATAGGATCGAAGATAAGGGTAAAGATAAGGATAGGGTTAGGAATAGAGATAGGAATGGATGAGCTGGGCTCCTCCTCTCTCTCTCTTTCGGTCCTGACTCTGGATTGCGGGACTGGGGAGATGAGTATTGCTCAGAATTGGTTGCTTAAGGAAGGCCTTTCTTTTTCTTGTTGAGTTGGAGAGGAGGAAAAGGATTAGGGCTGAGGATGGAGAAATGGAAAGGGGGGAGGCATAAGGGGAGGGAATAGAGGGACAATTTGCAGTTTCTAGAGGCTCCTGGCATAGTCCCTTGTGTGGGAGGAGGTAAATTGCTCAACTCAAAGCTAAAAGTGGTGATTTCCATAAATATGGAGGAGGTGAGGGAAAGAATGGGTGTGTCTGTCTCTCTAAGACAGGGGACCTAGGAGGTAGGAAAGGTCATTAATGAAGATTGGGAAGACATTTGAATTGATTTCTCACATGGCACCCCATTTTCCAGAGTCAGAGGACCTAAATTTAATTCCCTTTTCCAACCCCTGTGACCTTGAGTAGTCACCACCTCCTTGGGCCTGTCAAATGAGGGGGTTAGACTAGATGACTTTGTAGGTCGTTTTCCATTCTAGATCTATAATCTATGATTCTGTGGCTGAATTAGAGCTGGAAGTTAGCTGAGAGGTCATCTAGCCAAACCCTCCATTTTACAGCTACAGTAATCTGGTCCCAGAGAGGTGCTGATTTGCCAAAATCACACAGCTAAAGTTCTCAGGACAGACTGCTTTCTATACTTGTTCGTTGCTGCCTCGTTTCCTCACCTGAAAAACAAAGAGATTTAACTAGGTGACTCCTTAGGTACTTTCTGACTCCAAGTCTATGATCCTATGACTCCTTGTAACAACTCCTGGAGAAACGAATTAAGGGTTACCATATCAGGCTAGGGTTAAGTGGTAAAACCATTTTGCAAGAACCCAAATGATCTGGCGAAAGAACTTCTCACAGCTAGCCTACCATTTCTGAGCTGGAGCCCAGTAGTCCTGAAACCGTGAATTCCAAATAGATTCACATAGACTGGAATTCAGATGCTTTACTTGGCAATTGGCATTTACTTGAACGTGGATTTATTTTATTTTATTCTATTGCGGAGAGGTAGGTTTGGAGTGGGTAGTGGAAGTAACCACAGCAGCAGAGACGCAGCAGTCACAATGTGAAGCACTTAAACCCCAAGAGGCTTCTGTGAAATGGGGAATATTATAAGATGCCAAACTATTTGCCACACTCAAGAACAGAGTTATGGCTGTATTGTTAAGGAAGAAGTCTTACAGCTTGTTAATTCCCAAGCAGATATTCATGTTTCTTTAATAACAGCAGCACAACAGGGAAAAATAATGCCAGTGGGCCAGTTCTCCATCTCCTAGGCTTCATGAGTGCCTCTTGAAATTAGCAGGTGCTCCGTGGATGCAAAAGATCTGTGTGATGGAAAGTACAGCTAAATGAGGCAAAAAAGAGTGATTATTCCAGTCCCTGGGCTCTGATGGGATAACAGGCTAGTAATATCATCTGAAAAGTTGCCACAGGAAACACAGAAAAAGTTTTTTTTTCCTTGTATGTATGGAATGATCTGTTTCTGTCCCTGGTTCATAAAACCTAGACTTGGAATGTATAGAACAAGAGTGATGTTCTAATTCATCTTGGAGAGAAGGATGCTGTGGTTTATTTAGGGCCAGTATTCAGAAAAAGAGAACAGTTTATATAGTCTGGAAATAAAGAAATTTTATAAGGAGGTAAGTCCTTTACCAGGGAGACGGAGGAAATACAAATATATTGTACATCATTTCCCCAAGAAATTGGCCTACTTTAGTCAATTAACCAATCGATGAACATGTATTAAGTGTCTACCATGTGCCAAGCACTGTGTGGTTATGTCAAAGGAAGTTTCCATGAAAATAAGCTTTGTCACTTAAGAAGTATCATGAAGGTTACTTCAAGGGACTCAGGTTCAGGGGAATCTGATCTTGTCCAAACTATCTATTATCTTCTGGGTTGTGTAATTTTAATTAAATAGCTTACCAGTGTTAAAGTAAAGGCAACTCATTATTTGGAGGTTAATTATCCAATGTGTGGGTTGTCATTGCCGTTTGAATATGTTTTCATAGTCTCTCTTCCTCTTCCCTCCACCATGTTTTTGACTATTTTACTACTCCAATAACAGGGGATGGAAGAGAAAAGGATACTGAAGGAAATTAATTTTGTTACTGGTTAGTTGATGGCTTGGTGACAGAGGAGGTGGAAATTTTGGCTAAAATGAGGTTTTTCCTTCTTTCAAATACCAGACTTCTCTCAGCCTTTGTAGCCTTTGGCCTCTGAGGCCTCAGTCACTTGGATAATGGTTCTCAGCAAAAGATCAATTATTCAAACATTCCAATTAGAAACTTGGGACCAGATTTTGGTATTCCCCCTGCTCTATGACTATCAAAAAGCAATTTTCTGCTTCTCCAGTCCCCGAGATTCAGAATCATGGCCTGCCTACATAAAAGATCTCATGCACCTGATTCTTCTCCTTGTACTCTCATCCTTAACTACTTCAGCTCTGCTCCTCTGCCTAGCTCTCTTTTACTTAGCCCTTCCACTGTACCATCTGAAGTCCCTAATCTGTTGTTAGTATTCCATTCTTGTTCTTGAGCTTTTCCTTTTGCACTGCTTTCGTAGGATCATGAATCTAGAGCCAGAAGAAATCTTAGACGCCATCTATTACAAGCCCCATATTTTATAGTGGAAACTGGTCCTCAGATGCCAAATGACTTAACCAAGGTCATACAGATGGAATCAGAAGTGGTCTTTGAATCTAGGTCATCTAACTAGTGCAATTCTCACTGTACTGCGTTGATTTTTCTAGCACAGAATGAGACTTGCCTTTCCCCTTAAGATGTCTCATCTTTTACCTTATCTTTCTTTAATGCTGGACATTCCTTCTCTCTTGTCCTTTCTAGTCCATGGGCCAGGAAGAAAAATAAGCAGACTTTTTGTGACCCGCTTCCGCTTCCAAATCTTTTCTCTGTTGCCATCACTCAGCAACTTCTCTTCCTCAATAAGAAGAGTTCATACTATCCCATTATATTCGCCTATCTACTGGCTGTAGATAGTCCCTCTCTCATCTTGCTCACCATCATACTCTTTGCCCCACCCTCTGACCTCTCTTTGGTGATTTTGATATTCACATTGACAACTCTTCTAGAGTCCTGGTCTCCAATATCCTCAAGCCTTATGATCTATGTCTGTACTCTACCATAGGTATCTGTAAGGGTGGTCCCACCTTAGACCTCAGCCTCACCCAAAACTTCTCCATCTTCAAGATCCTAAAGAATTGATCAAACCCTCCCATGAGCTCTTGTGTGTCTTTTCATCTGCTTCATTCCTTATGAACCAGCTCTTTGAGATTTCTGAGCCTTCATTCCCTCTGGTCTTTCAGTTGCTATTTGTGTCAGATTCACTTTCCCCCCTTTTCAGTCTTAAACTCACAGGTAATCACTTCAACAGGGCATTATTTTCCACCTTTGAATTTCTTAGCTCCTTGTTTTCCTGCTCTTCCTGCACTGTTGATATATTATATATACTATATAATAAGATAATATATTATATAAATATAATAACAAAATTAATATATAATATATACATGGCATATTGTTACTCCAAACACTGATAGAGAAATTCATGAAATTGTTCTGACTGGGTACAGTACAGATTCATGCTATTTAACCTTTTTTTTTTTTGCTAGGCACTGGGGTTAAGTGACTTGCTAGTCACATAGCTAGTCAGTGTTATGTGTCTGAGGCCAGATTTGAATTCAGGTCCTCCTGAATCTGGTGCTGGTGCTCTATCCACTGAGCCACCTAGCTGCCCCTCATGCTATTTAACCTTAACTGGGCTTTTGCCATGGCATAGTCACCCATTCATCTCTTTTTTTTTTATCATATCCCTAACACCTACTGTCACAAATTTTGTCCTCTTTCCTCAAGCCCCCAACTCTTTCCCAAAGCCATTTTTTCCCTTCAATAGATGACCACATTGACTACTTTACTGAAAAGATTTAGGCTATTTGTCATGCCCTTTCTCAATTTCCACTCTCTGCTTTTAAAACCTTTCTATGTCCTTATTCCTTCTTTCCTTAATTCTCAGGGGATGAGGTGATTCTCCTTCTAGCCAAAGTTAACCCCTTCATTGGTGTCCTTTAATAATTCCTTCCTATCTCCTCTTGGAGTGTGCTCCATCAATCATTCCTTTGCTTTTTCTCTCTCCTTTAATCTGTTCCTAACTATTGGCTCCTACTCTGTTGCCTACAAATATGGTCATGTCTCACCTATCCTAAAAACAAGACAACACAAAATAATCAAACAAAAAAAATGCAGCCTTTTCCCTATTATCCCCCTGATACTGTCCTATATATTTCCTTCTCTTAACTGAAAAACTGCCTCTACTTTTTCACCATCATCTCATTCCCATTGTGTGGTATCCAACCTCTACCACTTTTCCGAAACTGCTCTCTCCAGTTTCTCTTCATCATCAGATCTATTGGTCTTTTCTCCATCCTTATACACCTTGACTTCTCCGTAGCAGCAAATACTATTGACCAATTGCTCCTTCTGGATACCCTCCTTTAGCTTCTGTGTCTCTGCTCTCTTTCTACCTCCTTCTACCTCCTTGACTACTTTTTCTAATCTCTTTTCCTGGTTTGTTGTCTTTCCAAGTCAACATTGTCCTATAATGCTTTGTCCTCTATTCTTTTCTCTATCATCTCTTCTTCTCTTCTTGGCTAATTGCACATTCCTTCCCCCATTACAGTGTGGGCTCCTTGTGGGCAGAGATCATGTTTTTGCATTTCTCTACACTTGGCATATAATAAGCTTTGCCTGGCACATAATAAGCTCTTAATAAATGCTGTTTCATCTCTCTCCCCACCTATACATCAAATATCTCCATTCCCTACAAACAACCATTCATTTTGGTTATCATCACCATTGTGGTTACCCTCCTCTGGACAGACTCTGGTTAGGTTAGAGCGCCAAGCCTGGAGTCAGGAAGACCTGAATTCAAATTAAGCCTTAGATACTTACTAGCTATGTGACCTTGGACAAGTTACTTAACTTCTGTTTGCCTCAATTTGCTCAACTATAAAATGGGAACAATAATAGTATCTATGTAACAGGATATTTGTGAAGATCAAATAAGATAATATTTGTCAGAAGACTTAGCACAGTACCTGACACATCACTGACACTATATGAATGCTTATTCCTCCTCTCTCTAATCATATCCTTACTAAATGTGGCCCCCAGAATGGAACAAAAAAAACCCCAGATGTGGCCTGACTAAAGAAGAACCAGTAGGATTACCATGTCCTTTGTCTTGAATGCTATGTCTTTTTTAAAAAATACAGCTAAGATTCACCTTTAGTTGTTTTTTTTCTTTTGGCTGTTACATCACAGTGCTTAATCATATTGAGCTTTATCCCCAATTAGAGCTGTTATTTCTTTGAAAAAAGAAAGAAAGAAAGAAAGAAAGAAAGAAAGAAAGAGAGAAAGAAAGAAAGGAACAAAGGAAGGAAGGAAGAAAGAAGGAAAGAAAGATGCAAGGAAAGAAGGAAAAAAGGAAGGAAAGAAAGAAAGAGAAAAAAGGAAGGAAAGAAAGAAGGAAAGGAAGGAAGAAAGAAGGAAGGAAGGAGGAGAGAGAGGGAAAGAAGAAAGATAATGGATTGAGGTAATTACTGGTACAAAGCATAGAATATGTATATGCCTGCTATGGAAGTTCAAAGGCAATAATAATTAATCAACCAACAAGCATTTATGAGTGCCTATCTGTGCCAAGCACTATGCCATAACTGTTCTCAAATATTTTCTCAGGAAAAAATTGAAACCTCGTTTCCAGGGTTAAAAAATTGTTTTTTGGTGAGGAAACAAATTAATGGTACAGATACAGACACAGTAAACTCAAGAATCAAAAATAATTATATTCTCTATAGTTTCCTATCACACATGTAGGGGTGGTGGTGGTGGTGAGAATGGTTAAGAACCTCAGGGAAATACTCCAGTGAAAGAGAGAGAGAGGGACAGAGAGAGAGAGAGAGAGAGAGAGAGAGAGAGAGAGAGAGAGAGAGAGCCATTTCAAATAAGTAAGGCACTTTTTAATAGGTAGAACACTATATAAACTGTAGCCATTTGTTAATACTAATTAAGGTCAATAACCTTCAATATGGGGATGCATTTTATCCCTAAGGATAAAACAGTTTTCATGCATTCTAGGAGTGAAGCTGTGAAACTAAGCAGATCAGTTTAAGTAGTTAGAACTCAGGACATAGGTTCAAACAGTGAACCTGTGGGTTTCTGCTAGTTGATCAATAAATAATTGTACCTCTAGTGAGTTAGTAATTGTGATATTTAAATTTTTGATTCTCTACCTATGGTCCAATCAATAGGTATAATAGTATATAATAGGTATAATAGTGAATGAAAATCAGATTGTTTTAAGGAATCAATCAGAACTGGAATTGGAATGCAAAATTGTGAATGAATGGTCAGAACGTGTTTATATTTGAAATTGTATGGAAAGTTACTAGCAAAGAAAGTGGATAAGAAAAACAAGACTGGACATTTCAGAGTGCCATGGAAGGCTAGATATCAGCCTGATAAGAAAAAATAAATGATACCGGGAAGCTAAGACTGATAAATCTTGAGAGCTAAATGTCCTCAAAGCCAGAACAGCCTACTGAGCTGATAAAGGAAGAAATGGACAGAATTCAGAAAGAAATTTTGCAGTCAATGGACTCTTTAGACATATTAAAAGCCTAGAGACAAGGGAGTTTTTGAAGCATCCAATCAAAACCACAATTGATGCTGCAAGCTCCCTAAATTATACCCACTCCTTTGTGAAGCCAAAGGGATTGGTCAACCTGAATGTGTCTACCAAATTACAGCAACTACTAATTATGAAAATACATGCTATTTTTTCAATGTATATCTAAATATTTCTCTTCTCCTCAAAGAGATCTTATTTTAGAGTTATGTCCAATATGATATCAGCTAAGTTATTAGACTGTAATCTCTTTGAGGGCATGTACTGTATCCTATTCCATGGTTTATGTCCAACAATTACTAGTACAGTACCTGGCACACAATAGGTACTTAACAAATGTTTGTTGAACTAATGTGACTTGAACTATGCAAGAATGTATCAATCAATCAATTAGCATTTATTGATTGCCTACTATATGTCAAGCAGCCAACCCTGGTATCAGGAAGACTCATTTTCCTGAGTTCAAATCTGGTCTCAGATACTAGCTATGTGAACCTGGGCAAGTCACTTCACCCTGTTTGCTTCAGTTGCCTCATATGTAAAACGAGCAGTAGAAGGAGATGGCAAAATACTCTGGTATCTTTGCCAAGAAAACCCCAAATGGCGTCAAGAAGAGTCAGACATGACTGAAAAACAACTGAACAACAACAAATGTCAAGCACTATTCTAGGTGCTGAGGACACAAGGACAAAAGTGAGACAGTCCCTGCCTTAGAGGAGCTTATAATCTACTAGAAAGGATATGTATTATAGATGTTAGTATAGCATGTATGTAAAATAATGTTTAAAAAATTTTTTTTTCTTTGGGGGAGGAGAAATGAAAGAATCAGTAAAGGGATCATGTGAGAGGCAACAATAAGTAACTTTTGAAGGGAGGTAGGAGTTCCTAAAGATGTCAGTGAGGAGGAAGTGTGTTCCAGTCATGAGCAACAGTTGCCTTGCAAAGACAAGGAGATGGGGAGATGGAATATCATGTAAGTGGAATAGCAAACAAGTCAGTTTGTCCAGAGCACAAAGGGTATGACTAGGAGTAATATTCGTTACAGGGAGTGGGGAATCTGTAGCCTTGAGGCCACATGTGGCTGTAGGGTTTGTTCTGTGAAGTTTGGATTCAGTTAAAGGGCCACACTTGAAGACCTGGGGGCCACATGTGACCTCAAGACTGTAGGTTCCCCACTCCTGAATGGAGCTAGCCTATGAAGAGCTCCAAAGGCCACACAGAAGAATTTGTATTTTATCCTAAAGTCTATGAGGACCTCCTGAAGCTCCTTGAACTAAGGAGTGACATGGTCAAAACTGTACTTTAGGAATATCAATTTGGTAGCTATATGGATAATGGATTGGAGAGAAGAAAGGCTGGATGCAGAGAAACCAATTAGGGAGCTATAGTCTTGGTGAGAGGTGATGAAATGATGTATGTGTAAGACTATATGGTTTAAAAAAATTTTTTTGGGAGGGCAATTGGGGTTAAATGACTTGCCCAGGGTCACGTAGCTAGTGTCAAGTGTTTAGTCTGAGACTGGATTTGAACTCAGGTCCTCCTGACTTCAGGGCTGGTGCTCTATCCATTGTGCCACCTAGATGCCCCAAGACTATATGATTTAAGAAATCATTTGGAAATCAGAATTCCATGTCCATAGAGGATATGTGCAAAATCCACAAGCCTTGAATCTCATTGTTTTTGTAACAAGACCTTATTGGTTCATTTAATTTTGCACAGATGAAAACAAAAACAAAACAAAAACTCTATTCTATGGTTATACATCTAGAATATTTTATAGTACATGTGTACTTTTGGTCACGAGGAGGGATTAATCAGACAGCATGTGTGCTTGGGGAAAAATAATTTAGAACATGTCTCCCATTGATCATGGTGAATCATCCTCACCTATTATGACAGAGCTGTAACTAGGGCAGGGTGATCAGGGTATTGCCCCAGTGCTCCAAATTTAGAGGATGCTGATAGTACTTGCAGTACTTCAGCAAGTTGAGCAAGAATACTTAGTTAAAACAGGAAGCTACCAGATGGCAAGGTGGGGTGAACTCCTCTCTTTTTGCCTCATTCTTCTCCCTCTCACGATACTTGAAATCACACTAGCTGTCTGACCTTGGAGAAGTCACTTAGGGGACTCAGTTCCTTTATCTATAAAATGAAGGGGTTGTGATTTTAAATGGAATTTCTCTTTCTCCTCTTACTAGATTTTAATAACACTTTGAGGTTTGCAAAGTACCTTTAAAATATCTCATTTTATCTTCACAGCAACACTAGAAAGTAGGTGCTATTGTTATCTTCGTTTTACATATAAGAAAACTGAGGCAGAGGTTAAGTGACTTGCCCAGGGACACATAGCTAGAACTGTCTGAGGCTGGATTTTGATTCAGGTTTTCATGACTCCAGTTCTGGGTCTCTAACCACTGTGCAATCTAGATGGTATTATATAAAAATGTTGATGATTTTTGTGCATTTATTTATATCCCAAGTTCACTAAAGTTATTATTTCAATTATTTTCATATGAGTCCTTAGGATTCTTTAAATATAATATCATCTTATTGCTATAGCCAGCATTCCTAGTACTATGTCAAATAAGAACTTTAGCAATGGACATCCCTGGAAAGGATTCTAGTTTATCTCTTTTATAAATAATAGCAGCTTTTGGTTTGTGGTTTCGGGGGAACTGTGGGAAAGCAAGCACACTGATGCACTATTAGTGAACCTGTGAATGGTTACAACCATTCTCTAATGCAATTTGGCATTATACACAAAAAAGTTACTAAATAACGTATGTCCCTTGACCTAGCTCTACCATTACTAAATCCCATGGATCTATATTCCAAAAAGATCAAAGACATAAGAAAAGGTTCTATAAATACAAAAAAATATTTATGATAACTCCTTTTTGTGGTGGTAAAAAAATGGAAACTAAGCAGAACTGAGCGTGGCTGAATAAGTTGTGGCATATGATGTGACAGAATCCTATTGTGTTCTAAGAAATGAGGAAATAGATGATTTAAAAAAGACATGGAAAGGCTTATATGAACTGGGGCAGATCAAAGTAAGCAGAGGCAGAAGAACAATTTATTCTATAACATCAGTATTATAAAAATGAGCAAATTTGAGTACTTTTATAAACTGATGAAGAATGAAATGAGGACAAAGAGAATGATTTATGTGATACTGATAATACTGTAAAGACAAATATCTTTGAAAGCTATAAAGACTATAATCAATACAATGTTCATTTGTGATTCCAGAGAACTGATAATAAAATATGCTAACTATGACAGCCTTGGTGGATTGAGGGTGCAGAACAAGAAAAAATACATGTGATACATATATACATACATATATATATGTATTTATTGTATACAGCATGCCTATATATTATATAACACCATTGAGAGAATTTGTTTTATTTGACTCTGCATATTTATTACAAGGATTTTTTTTTCTATTTTAGTAGGATTGGAGGTGGTAAGGAGAAAAATATATTTTTCTTCATTTGAAAAATAGGTTAGGGATGCTGCAGAGAGAGAATGCTGCATGAACTTTCAGATGAGGCTACTGTTTATTAGTTTTACTTAACAGTTTTACTTTGTTCCAATAGACATCTTGTGGAGTTGGGTTACAATGTCATCTGTAAATGTTTTTAATGTAAAAGCAAAGCACATTAATAAAATGTGTCTAGAAAAAGTTAAATAAAGGAATTGGATTTGATTTCTGAGGTACCTTCTAGCTTGGACATCCTATGGTTCTAAACATTGAAGAGTCATTCCTTTAGGTTCAGGTATTATTCCCTGTGAATTATTCAAAAAGTATAAATCTACTATATGCCCAACATGAGTTTCAGTTAGGAACTGTGGGGGATACAAAAGAAGTATAATATAGTCCTTTCCCTCTAGGAGTTTACAATTTAGTTGAAAAAACAAGACTAACACATATAAGATAATGGAAAACTGTACAAAACTGTATATTTATGTGATGAAGACTTCCAGTAATATAGACATGCTATAGAGAAGAACAGTAAAGGCTAGAGGAATAATGAGGGCAAGTAGGTGGTCCAGTGGATAGAGTGTTGGCCCTGGAGTCAGAAACACTGATTTTGAGTTCTACAGTTATCTTGACTTAGTGTTGCCACTGGACTTTGATGATTCTGGAAGACAGAGTGAGACCAATGACTTCTTGCAATTCTGCCTCACTTAAATCCAATCTATATGTCAATAAAAGTATATCACCCATACCATTTTGTCATTTTTACCTACCTCAAAGTCCTGTGGGACAGACGAGTGATGAAGCAGCTAGTGTGGATACACTGGGAGCTGTAGTCATAACCCTGCACAGATGGTACAGGCCATAGGGTTGCCTTCTTACTTTCTCATCCAGGAAGGCACTGTGTTCTATGAGTGAGGCAGAATTGCTGTAGCTTAAAAAAAAGTGTGATGTGCAAATTTAGAGACACCTTCATTCCAAATGTTTATGAGGATTTTTTGTGCCTGACCTGTGGTAGAGCCTTGAACTCATATTGGTCTGATCAGTCACATTTGGACACACTGTACCTTAATTCCAACATAGTGAGGTCATTCTTTAAGAATGATGGACAACAACCAGCACTCTATGTAATTCCATAAATAGGATTTAGAGCTAGAAAAAAACCTTATAGAAATCATAGACTCTTCCCTCATTTTACATATAAGGAAATGAAGGTCCAGAGAAGTTAAGAATTTTATCTAGAGTGGGATAGTGAGACCATTGCTACATAAAGAGACATTCATTCACAAAGTTGGGTTTTAAAAATAGGATGTATCTATTTCTGGAAAGAGGTGAGGAACGGAAGGGTGAATGGCATTTTACCAAAGAAAACTGACTTGCAGTTTTGAACAGCATCCCAGATATCATGGTTGAAAATGGGATCCCTGCTATGGTATGCTCGGAAGAGTCGTCTATGATACAACACGGTCCCTTCCTACTCCCTGCCCCATTAATAAAATATCTAGCTATACTTTTTATTTTGGTCCAGATCTATGGTTTCATGATTGTTGGAGACTCCCAGTGAAGAATCTCTGTCTACCAACACAAATTTGAATAGTTCTGCTACTTATAATGCTGGACAGTTGCTAAAAAGTTAAGTGAGTTGCCCAGGGTCACACAGTCAGTTTGTCTCAGAGACAAGCCTTGAACTACTAGATCTTCCCGACTCTGTTGAGTGGCTCTCTATCCATTGTGCAGCATTGCCTCACAAGTGCCATGGCTCATCAAATAACTTTCTGTGTATATTTTTCAATACCTTTTGAAGGGTTGGGTTCATGATCCATGCATTCTTAATTAATCCATATCTCAAAGGTCTCTTTTGTTCTTCTCTAAATGCCTCTCAGCTTTGCTTCCAGACCCTTTAGCTTATCTTGCACTGCTATTACGTTTGGCATTCTCAACTTTATAATTATCATTCTAGCACAGACCTTCATTGTGTTGGCCTTTTAACTTCCAAAGTTTTCACACAACCATATTTAACTCTTTCATGCTGTATATAACTCACTCTAACCCATTTTAGCTCATTCCTTGTAGTGCCTTGAAAGAAGATCCAATGTGGATCAATAATATGAAAGGCCAGAAGATGTAGTTACATAGTTGTGTTCTTTAATCAGAAACTGGCCTTATCCCTACTGAAACTTTTTTTCAATTTAAAGTTTCTTGGGGGCAAGAACTGTGTGTATCCTCCCCATCTAACATCCCCATTATTGTTCAATCTTGTCTTACTCTTCTATGACCCTATTTGGAGTTTTCTTGGCAAATATACTGGAGTGTTTTGCCATTGCTTTCTCCAGGTCATTTTACAGATGAGGGAACTGAGGCAAACAAGGTTAAGTGACTTGCCCAGGTGTATCAATATTTTAAAAACAAGAGGCAGACACATATTTCAGAGTGGGCAGAGACTTCAAAGATTATTTAGTATAATTTAGCTAACAAGAACCCTTTCTGCAACTTCACCACTGGTTACCTAGTCCTCATTTGAAGACCTTTATGCACTAATGATACCCACTGTCTGCTGGAGCAGACCATTTCACTTTGGGGAAATTCTTACCATGAGTCATATCTTCCTCATATTGGTTAATATCAACCCTTCTGAGGCTCTCCACTGTTGCTCCTCTGGGGTTAAATACATTTCAATCCTTCTTCCTTACAGCTATTTTTCCAATATTCGAAGGTGGTCATAATGTCTCCTTTTTGTTTTCTTTTTTTCAAACTAAACACCTCCAGTTCTTTCAGCTGATCCTCACACAATGTGATTATCCCTCCTCACAAAGGATTTTAATCTCCTCACTATCTTGATCTGAACATCCTCCAGTTTCTCAGTTTCTTTCCAAAAACGTGGTGCCAGAGTTGAACATTACTACAGAGATGATCTGACCAGGGTACATGGCAGCAGGACTATTATCTTTCTTGTTATGGATACTCAGATGGATCCACAGGCTCTTTGATTTGTATGTTCCTTCCAATGATAAAAGACTCATCTCATCTATGCCTTCTCATCCTATGCAACTCTTATTTATCTTCTCCCAAAAGTCTACCTCAGGAAAGGGTCTTTTTTTTTGTTTTCTCCTGATAGCACTAGGGTGCCAGTGTAAAGCCTAGCTATCCACTTGTTATCCCTTACCCTCACCACATGACTAGCCCATCTTCTCTTTCCATCTTACATTTCCCTGATGACATCTTTTACTCCCATCCTTCAGAGCTTTTCAATGGTAGGCTCACACCTACCATTTACCTTTCCATTGCTTTCTGTGTGATATTCCTTTTCAGTTCTTCAGTGATCATTATGTTCTGTATTTTCCTGTTACATAATAACATTGGAAGGATATTAGGATTAAAAAAAAAGATAGGACTTTATTTTTAGCTTGGGGTCATTAAAGAAGTTTTGCAATTTCTTAAAGGCAATCCATCCTGCTCTCCTCCTGCCAATCAACTTTGTGCCCAACTTGTCTGTTTTTATTGTTCATCCCAGATTTACATGCTGATGGACAAGCTTTATAGGTTGTCTATAGAAATGCATGTTATGATCTGGCTAATAAATATGATCTGACACAGAGTCCTACTTCTACTCTTCACCATGGCGTGAAGATGACCTTGAGTTCTTATACCAGTGGAGCATAAGTTCTGGTCAATAAATCTATGCCTCTATTAAAGAAACTTAAGATTTTGATAGTGGCATCATCTATGTGAAGGCCATCTTAGGTATTATAAGCATGCTATAAACCTTCATTATAATAGCTTTTTGGATACCACGTTACATTATTAACCATTAGTATTGAGCTTGATTTTGTCCAGATCTGTTCCTCATAATTCTTTTTAGCCACATTGTCCCCATCTTGTACTTGTACATTGAATCTTTTTGGAACCCAAGCATATACATTTACATTTATCTCTACTGAATTTCATTTTATTCAATTAAACATCTTTTAGTTTGAAGAAATAATTTAAAAAATTTATTTATTTTTAGTTTTCAACATTTACTTCCACAAGATTTTGAGTTCCAAATTTTCTCCCCGTCTCGTCCCTCCCCCCACCCCAAGATGGCATAGATTCTGAATACTCCTTCCCCTAATCTGCCCTCCCTTCTGTCTTGCCCCCCTTCTCTTATCCCCTTCCCCTTCAATTTTCTTGTAGGGCAAGATAGATTTCTATACCCCATTTTTTGCATATCTTATTTCCTAGTTGCATGCGAAATTTTTTTTAACATTTGTTTTTAAAACTTTGGGTTCCAAATTTTCTCCCTTCCTCCCTCCCCACTCACCCTCATTGAGAAGGCAAACAACTTTATACAGGTTGTACACATGTAGTCATGCAAA
The DNA here is from genome assembly GCF_900497805.2 of Vombatus ursinus. Lineage (NCBI taxonomy): Eukaryota > Metazoa > Chordata > Mammalia > Diprotodontia > Vombatidae > Vombatus > Vombatus ursinus. The sequence goes on along the minus strand of NW_020940360.1, from coordinate 9,737,580 downwards.
ACACTTCCATGGTAGTCATGTTGTGAAAAACTAAGTATATTTCCCTTAATCTTATCCCAGAACCCCCTTTATTCTGTTCTCTCTTTTGACCCTGTCCCTCTTAGAAGTGTTTGCTTCTGATTAGTCCCTCCCCCAATCTGCCCTCCCACCTATCATCGTCCTGCTCTTTTGTCCCTTTCCCCCCCTAATTTCTTGTAGGAAAATACACACCCAATTGAGTGTGTATGTTATTTCCTCCTTAAGTCAAATCCAATGAGAATCAGATTCATTCATTTCCTCTCACCTTCCCCCATTTCCCCTCCACTGTAAAAGCCTTTTCTTGTCTGTTTTATGTGAGATAATTTACTACATTCTACCTCTCCCTTTCTCCTTCTCCCAGTAAAATTCTCTCTCACCCCTTAATTTTATTCTCCAGAATAAAATTCTCTCTCACCCCTTCACCTTCAACTCACCCTGTGCCCTCTATTTACCTGTCTATCTATCTGTCTATCTATCTATCTATACATACATACATATAATTTTTCCCTCCAACTACTCTAATACTGACAAAGGTCTCATGAGTTACAAATATCATCTTTCCATGAAAGAATGTAAACAGTTCAACCTTAATAAGTCCCTTATGATTTCTCTTTCCTCTTTACCTCTTCATGTTTCTCTTGGGTCTTGTATTTGAAAGTCAAATTTTCTACTCAGCTCTGGTCTTTTCATCAAGAATGCTTGAAAGTCCTCTATTTCACTGAATATCCATTTTTTCTCCTGAAGGATTATACTCAATTTTGCTGGGTAGGCGATTCTTGGTTGTAATCCTATCTCCTCTGGAATATAGAAATCATTTTTGATCCTAACTTTATCTACCACCTTCTCATGTTCAGCTTCGTGCCATCTGAAAATATGGTAAACATGTCAACCATGCATTCATCTACTTTTTTGAAAAAATAGTTGAACAACACAGGGTTAGGGCAGATATGTAAAACACTTCATTAAAAAACAACTTTCAGGTTTAAATCAATTCATTAATCTCCTTTGGTTTGATCACTCATCCGGGGATGTATGTTCTGAACTATGCTATCCTTGGGCCCACATTTGTCTGTCTTGCCCATAAGGAAAGCATTAGTAACTTTGCCGTTTGTGTTGCCAGTATCTAGGCATGGTGTGTCTATGAACTATATGAAATTCAGTCTCTCAAAATATATGCCCATCCTACCCTTCCTTATATCTTTTGAACTCTAAGAGGTAATGTACCGTAGTGGAAAAAAATACAGGACTCAGAGGGAGAAAACCTAGCTTCTAGTCCTGGTTCCCACAATGTCAAGCTCTATATCTACCTGTAGGAAAACTGACTGATAGTACGGTGTCTCTGTGGCCAAAGGTGGTGAGAACATTAAGAAAGAGGGGTGATCATTAGTGTCAAGTACTGCTGAGACATCAAAACACATGAGGACTAATAAAAGGGCATTAGATTCAATGATTTGGAAATGATTTTCTGACCTTCTAAGAGCAGTTTGAGTGGAATGGTAAGAAAGTCAACTTGCAACAATTGAGGAATAAATAGGTATGCAGTTCTAGGAATGGTGGACTGTGTAATGGCACAGGAGTGCCATATATTATTCTATACTATACTATACTATACTATACCATACCATACTATAATGATATAACATGACACAACATGACTTAACATGACAATACATGACACAACATGACAATATATAACATGACACAACATTAAACGACATGAAACAACACAACACAGTATAATATATGATATGATATAATATGATGTATGATGTGATATGATACAATATAATACAATACAATACAATACAACATAATATATTTTTGGAGAACAATGAGTAAAGCAGTTTACCTGGCATAGAGTATTTGAAGGGAATAACAGTAAATAAGACTGGTGAATTGACAAATTCAATTTGAATAATAATTTTCAGCTTTTATCTCAAACTCCAAATACAAAGATTCACACTTTGAAAATACCATATACATATGTATATATATATATATTATATATATAAAATGTATTCACAATTTTCTCATATCACAAACCTAGAGGGAGGAGGGATCTTAGAGATTGTTCTAAACCAACTTACTCACTTTAAAGATGAGAAAACTGGGACCTGGAGAGGTTTAGTGACTCGCCCAAGACAACACAGGTGGAAGAACTGGGATATGAGTTCAGGTCCTCCATCTAGCTACCCTTATATCTTATATATAGCAGATTGTTAATAAGCATGTGTGGAATTTCATTACATTCAAGTAGCCCTTACCTTATATAGCTCTCATTCAGTTATGAAGAATCATCTCATAATCTAGAAATGTGAAAGGTTAATTCTTCCTAAAAAGTTTGAACTCTGATTTGACTGAAAATGTACCTCTTTTGGCATCTTAAGAGTAAGGTATTTTATGAAATTAGGGGCGGGGTATAAAGTGGTTGGTACAAAATGTACCAGCTCCCCAATTCCTAGCCCAGGAAGTCCTTTTCTCATTTCTCAGAGTCCTCACCGAGTTCATTGGTGAGTTAGGTCAAGCAGGTTGCTTCTCAGGGGTGACTACTGAATTTAGTTGCTGCTGTGCCAGCTTTGGCTGCTGAAGGGATCTTTGATGGCTCCTCTGACCTTTCAAAGTTCACAAAACCCAAACCTGATTCACTCCATCACTGATATTGACTCACCCAAGTTCAGGAAAGATTAAACATAACAGAGAAAGAAGAAACAGTGGTGCCATATATTAAATGGTGGTCAGGTGGGGGAGCAGTTCTCCCATCTGGCTACTGAAAAGCATTTATTTTTCCTCCAAAGCTATCAGGAAGAGAGTTCATCCATTAAAACCTTTTGTATGCACACTCCTATGCAAGTTAAGACATCACCCTCATGATGTTGTTGGTCCTCTTTGAGATATGGAGGATGAAAAACAACAACAATTCTGGTTCACCTGCAAATTAACATCCCTTTTTATCACTGTGTAGTAAGCCAAAAGGAAATAGTCAAACCTGAATATGCTCTGAAGTGAAGAGGAAGAAGACCTTTCCATCACACATTTCTTGAAATAGGCTTACCAAGCCTCCATGTGGATATTATGCATGTGTTGAAGAGTGGGCTTTTATTGGTCAGTCTCCCCCTTCCCACCCCCTTCCTTTCATTACACTCATATTTTCCCTCTCATAGAGCATACAATATCATATAATTTTCTCATCATGTTTCTGCAGATTCCTTGCTCCCAAATCTTCAGTTTCTCTGTTAACTCTACCTATTACTTGGTGACTCCCACCATTCCAGATATTCTCAACCCTGTATATTCTTATGCAGATCCGCAGGGGTACTCAAGTAGCTTGGACTCTGGCACCTTTCCAAATATTCCCACCAGAGCATCTTTTTAGAAAATTTTGCAAAGTATAATTATATTAAGAACTACACATAAGAAAATTACACATGAGAATTCTGGTAAAGAAGCTTTCATATGCATCACAAGCAAAAGGATCACCAGAGAATCAAATTTGCTCTAACAGCAGGAGTTTTATTGTCAGGAGATTTTTTATAATGCACATTTCCAAAAGGGGCTTTCTGCTTGTGTAGAAGTAGTCCCTGCAGAGGAATTTTCATCTGACCAGTGAGTGTTTTAAAGACCTAATGAGATTTGATTGAATAATAAGTTTTAGACTTACAGTGCCATAAAATAAGGAATTACTCCCATAATTATACAAACTACATTTTCAAAAGACTAGAGTACAAAAGAAAAAAAGTCCCATCACTCAAATACATTTTGAATAGCTGTCTCTAGAGAATAATAATAGGAACTATTACAACAGGCACATTGATTTGATTTAGTGGACTCCTAATGATGCTTCAATGCTTTTGAGAATACTGATGTAGTTGTTGGAGGAGGGGTTGGGGAGTTCCTTACTCTTCATCAGTGTGTAGAAGAATTTTATATGCCTGTTGCTGAGTCGTTTCAGTCTTGTTCAACTCTTCATGACTCCATTTGGGGTTTTCTTGGCAAAGATACTGGAATGGTTTGCCATTTCCTTCTCCAGCTCATTTTACAGACGAAGCAACTGAGGCAAACAGGGTTAAGTGACTTGCCCAAGGTCATGCAGCTAGTAGGGTCTGAGGCTCGATTTGAACTCAGGTTCTCCTGACTTCAGAGCTGGAGTTTTATCCACTGCACCACCTAGCTGCCTCTAATTAATGAGACCTCAATGCTAAAAAAGAAAAAGAAATTGAATCCTATCTAGGATAGAGAAAACTGGGCAGTTCCTCAGGGCACTGACATTTAGAAGGCAGGAAACTTTTAAATAATGATTCTAAAAGACTGTGCACGTTTAAAATTTGTTGCATATTTGGACAGCACTTTCTCTCATTCAACGGTATAGAAACTGTTTAGCCAGAATGATTAAGCTGGGAAGATACCAGATGGTGAACTTCCCACTCATATTTTACCCAGTCACATAACAGGTAAGCTCCTCCCTGACCCAATCCTCATGCTACTCCTTCTCCAGAAGCAGCCTTGGGTCTTAGAGTCCCTCCCATTGGGCCAATATCAGGCTCTTCCTCCTCCCCAGTTGATTTTAGGGCATTTTTAGAGCTGTTTGACCCAGGGGCCAGAATGGCTAGTTCTGACTGGGAAGGACTGAGATTGTGGGGAAAGGGTTGAGGAGTTAGGGGAAGGGCACATATTTCTAGGGGCAGAATGGCACAGTGGACAGTACTGGATTTGGATTCAAGAGAACTGCTTCAAATCTGAGTTCTCAATCTTACCAGCCATTTGACCATAATCTTTGAAGTTCTGTTCTGTTATTTGTAAGTTGTTGTTGTTTAGTCATGTCTGACTCTTTGTAACCCCAATTTTGGAGTTTTCTTGAATAGTTTGCCATTTTTTCCCTCCAGCTCATTTTATAGATGAGAGGCAAACAGGGTTAAGGAACTTGCCCAGGGTCACACAGCTGGTAAGTGTCTGAGGCTGTATTTGAACTTAGGTCCTCCTGACTCCAAAACTAGAACTCTATCCACTGCTCCACCTAGCTGCAAAAGAGGAAATAATAATATTTATAACTATCTGACTCATGATTGTTGTGAGTAAAGTACTTCTACCTTATAAAAATATGAGGTGACCTTGTTATTCTTATTACTATATTGACTCTGCCATTTTTAAAAATTCCTACTATTACATTCCTTATTTCTGGAGCTGCCCCATGACTATCTACCCTAGCAAGAGTAATAACTTTTTCCATATTATGAAGGCTGAAAAGAAGAGGGCCAATTAAGGCTAGCTTGCAGCAAGGAACCAGCAAGTGTACAGGCAGGTAGATATATGCTGGTAAATGGTTAACGACTGGCTCTCCAGAAGAAAAGAAATGTACGCAGGAAACATTTTAAAGTTAAATGTGCATTGCTTACATTTTCTCCATCACTTTCTTAAGTATAGACAATAAACAAAATAATAAATCAAGTTCTGATTTGTAGCATTTGCTGATTTCCTAGGTGTAAATGCTCACATTGAAAATTTAACAATTGGGTCTTGAGAGTGGAGTCAGTATCAGCTGGCTCCAGAACACTCCACGATACAGTTATCCTTTGATATGAGTGAATAGTAGGCAGCTAGGTGGTTCAGTGAATAGAGTGCTGGGCCTGGAGTCAGGAAGACCTGAGTTTAAACCTGGCCTTAGGTACTTGCTACTATGACCCTGGGTAAATCATTTGACTCTACTTGCTTCAATCCATTGGAGAAGGAAATGGCAAACCACTGTAGTATCTTTGCCAAAAAAACCCCAAAAACAAAACAAAACCCAAGGACAGTATGGTCCACACAAAGAATCAGACATGACTGGACACCAATACAACATTTTCATTTTTTATATGAAGAAATTGAGACCCAGAATGGTTATAGAATTTGCTCAAGGTCATGTAGGTAGTAAGTGGCAATGCTGGTGTTTGAATCTGGATTTTCTCGTTCTAAATTCATCACTCCGTCACACATTAGACTTCCCAGTATATAGTGGAAAGAACACTGGGATTTAGAGTCAAAAGACTTGGGTTTGTATCCTGTCTCTATTAACTTTGTGACATTGGGAAAGTTACCAAATTTCTCTTGGCCCTCCTCAGTTTTCTTATATGAAAAATAGGTGGTGGAAGTGAGGTTAGACTTATTTAGGTTTTCTTTTAATCTGAATTTTATGCTTAATGTTTACCTACTTTTTCATTCTGTGACATACTTTGAATTTGGAGGATGTGTATAACCTTTGTCTAGATAACTGAACATGTTCATAGACACATAGAAACACACATTCACCCAAGTATTTCTTTTCTTCTTCCATTATTGTTATCATTGCCCCTAAAATGCCTTTTCTGGAATTCTCCACTGGGTAAAAATTGGGTGGAAAGAATGAAAAACTTCAGGAAGTCAGTTAGTCAACAAGCATTTAATAAATAATTGTTCTGTGTTGAGCACTGTGTTAAGCATTAGGCATACAAAGAAAGGCAAAAAAAAAACCTAGCTCTTGCCCTCTATTTTAATAGTTTAATATGTAAACAAGTAGGTACGTACACAACATATGTGGATGATAATGCCACAAGCAAAGTAGGTATGGAGGATAATCAGGAAAGGCCTCTTGCAGAAGATGGATTGAAATCTTGAAGGAAGCCAGGGAAACTCAGAAGGAGACATGAGGAGGCATTTATATCAGGCATTGGGGACAGTCAGTGCAGTAGAAATGTAGTTCCTATTGAAGGAATTACAAGTAGACAGTTTAGCTGGAATATATGTATTGGGGAACCCTGTGCAAGAAGACTGGAAAGGTAGGAAGGAGACAGGTTATGAAGAGCTTTTAATGCCCCAAAGATGACTTTATATTGGGTCCTGGAGTGGTATGCCATTTTCTTCTCCAGCTCACAGATGAGGAAACTGAGGCAAACAGGGTTAAGTGACTTGCCCAGGGTCACACAGCTATTAAGTTCTGAGTTTGGGTTTGAACTTTTAAAGATGAGTGTTCCTGACTCCTAGCCCAATACTTTATCCATTTCACCACTTAACTGCCTTAAAGGTAGTTCCCTCTAACCTCCTTCTTAGTGTAAGAGATGACATAGCAGATGGACTGTGGGACCTAAAGTCAGGAAGATCTGAATTGAAATCTTGCCTTTAACAGCTGTGTGACTCTGGGTAAATCACTTAACTTCTGCCTACCTCAATTTCCTCATTTGTAAAATGCAGTTAATAAATAGTATCTGTCTCACAAGGTTGTATGAGGATAAAATGAAATATGTGCAAAGAACTTTGCAAACCTAAAAGCACTATATAAGAGCAAGCTATTATCATCACATGCTGTTTGGTTTCAAATTATCAAACACAGTAAAAGGTCTGTCCCCTTGCAGAAGTCATATGTAAAATAATGGGGTCATCTGTCTAGAAATTTGGATTTATTGGAGAGAAGTTGTATTTCATATATTCCTTTTAAAGGGCAACAAACCCAGCTGAAGTAGTGAAAATGGAGAGAAAAATAGAGGCTTGGAGTTCTGGAGAACTACAGGTTACCTTGCTAGAAATTAAGAGCCTGTTGGAACATATAGGGCATAAAGTAAGTAAAAGAGAGTTGTTAAAGAGATGCCCTCATTCTAAAATGTTCCTGAGTAGAAGCTTAATAATGAGATATGGATGACCCTTTACTTGAGTGGTACACAGGTATGTGGGGAGTCTCATTATTTGAGTTTTATCATCTTTCTGTTTGTAGTAGTAAATGTATCTTTTTTTTTTGGAAATGTATATTAAACTATAATGTGGGTGTGGTTTCTTTTGGGTCCATGTGAAGTAAGAGAAGAGAAAATAATCTTCAATGGAAAATGAGGCAAATATGCTCTATTTGGAGATTTTCTTGAAGTAAACACCACGTGGGGTCCTCTAGGTCCTCAAGTGCAGCCCTTTGACTGAATCCAAACTTCACAGAACAAATCCCCTTAATAGAAGGATTTGTTCTGTAAAACTCGGACTCAGTCAAAAGGTTGCACCCAAGGATCTAGAAGGCCATGGGTTCCCCACCCCTGTACCAATCTTTACCTGGGGAAACAGGATAGCTTTTGGGGAACCTTACCCTATCTAACCACAAAGGTTTACTTTTTATACTTCTTAGCTGTGCAGATGAGGATTGAAACCCTTATTGAATTGGATTCAATCAAATTGAAAATGTGGTGAATATCTACTGTTTATAGGACTCAAAATTAGGAACACAAAGAAGTGTCTCGTATTGGTATTGCCTTCAAAGGACTTAAAATATAATTGTGGAGACAAGACATACATATAAAAGTATAAATAACATAAGCTAGTACATACTAATTGTCAAGTAGTGCAGACTGTAGATACTACAAGTATTCAAAAGTGAAGGAATATGTTATGGTAGGGGAGATTCCTTTTTGGAATAATTGCTGAGATCCTTACCATCTCTCAAATTCGGTGATTCTATGGGAGGGGTGTCCCATATTTGGACTTGAACATCACATTTTGGATGTATTTTCTGAAGAAATGTGAATAGCCCCAAAGAAAATGAAAGTGTGAAAAGCAAACAGAGTAGACCAACTGGTTACAAACACGGTCTGTAGTGGAGGCAGTATAATTTTGAGGGCCTTGAAGGATTGATTCTCAAGATATCTGGAAGATAAAAAGTGTGAGGGAAAAATATCCTAGACTATATTATTGCTAAAAAAAAATGGGGGACTGAAAAAGATATCAACAGTTACTGATCTATAGACCTATTTTTTCCATTTATTTAGGTTTTTAAGTGAATATACACTCTTTAAGTTAATTCTTGACAAGATTAATATTAGTAATAATTAGTAATTAATATTAGTAATAATATTAGTAATATTATTAGCTAACCAACTTTTTCCTATTTTAAGGTTTTCAAGGCACTTTATATATATATATGTAATATATATATGTATGTATGTATATATTAGCTCATTTTACGCTCCTTTATCCTATAGCCATAGAATGCAGGTACCATTATTATCCCCATTTTACAGATGAGGAAACTGAGGCTTCAGAAGTTAAGTGAGTTGCCTGTTATCATACAACCAAACCTATGTCTTCCTAAGTGAAAATCCAACACTTTACCCACCAAACCACCTAGTTACTTCAAATAGGACAGACACAGGCTTTTACAAAGCATTTAGAGGGCTGTCATGGGGTTGAGAGCTTAGACTTACACTGTTTGGTCCTGGAGGGAAGAACCAGGAGCAATAGGTAGAAATCACAAAGGAAAATTTAGACTTGATGTCAGAAAACGAAAAACAAAAACTATCCTAACAATTAGAGATGTCCAAAAGTGAAATTATCAACATCAAGTGGTCTTGAGTTTCCCCTCCTTAGAGATCTTTAAGCAGAGGCTATAATAGAATATAATGTAATATAATATAATGTAATATAACAGCATAACACAATATAATATTATATAATATGATATGATATGTGATACAATATATGATATGATTTGTGATATGAGAGGATACAAAAACATTACTATACTATACTATACTATACTATACGATACTATACTATACTATACTATACTATACTATATGATACGATACTATACGATACTATACTACATACTATACTATATACTACAGTTGGGGTTGTTGTAATGGAGATTCTTTTTGTATGTGGTTTGGACCAGATGGCCACTGAAGAGCTTTCCAATTATCAAATTCTGTGATTCTATGAAATGATATCCCATAGTAGGTCACCTTTTTTATCATTACATAATTGCCTGAAAGACATGGAGGCTACAAGATCCTACTGTGCCAATTACTTACTGACTGTAAGAAATGATTTGATTTGGTAGATCAGAATAGCACCTTAAAATATATCCCCAAACAAGATGTTTCCCGTGTACAATGTCAAAATTCTTGAAAATATAACAACCAAGGTAACTTCAGTGATTTCTGATTACAATTTGGGTTAACACCCAAATTGTCTGGGTTTTCCCCTTCTTTTGAATGTTTCATTTTCATGGTGGAGGGTTCAAAGAGATGGGCATTGTGGTACTGAATTTCCAAAGCATTTCAATGTGAAGAGTTAGCCACCTTCTTAGATTTAGAGCTGGAAGGGACCAAAGAACCTGAATTTTCTTTTTCTTCTCCTCCTTCTCATTTTGCAGATGAGTAATCTGAAGCCAAGAACAGCAAAGTGACATGCCCAGAGTCAATAGTTAGCTATGTGTCAGGAGTAGAATTTTAACCCATGTCTTTTTGACTCCAAGCCCAGTGTCCAATCCACTACTCCACATTGCCTTCAAGTTTATCTTCATTGGATTTCAGTAGGACATTCACAAAAAAAAACAAAAAACAAAAAACAAAACAAAACAAAGAGAATCTCACTGTCTCGCCAGCAATTGTGACAGATATTCCTGAGACTTATCATGAATAGAGAATTTGCCATATGAGGTCAGATTGGTTGTTCTTGTTGCTAGATTTAGAACCACTCACCTCAAGGCCTGGGGGCAACAGAGGGTGATGCTGGAGTCACCAGAAATGTCCACTGCTGACCTTCTTGCTGATGCGTCAGGAGTGAAGACCTTTTGCCTGGCTGGAGCAGGTGTTAAGTGCTAAGAGCAGGAGCCTCTGTAACAAAACCAAGAAGGCGCCTGGCCTTGGAACAAACCTCTGGTGACCTGCCTACAGAAGCTCTTGGAGGAGAGGGTGTCTGTCTGAGGTTTAGTGTTTATGAGATCATCCTTTCCTCAATGTGAGGTTGTGACTGAAGGGCAGAAAAAAAAACTTTTTCCCAACAAAAGCAGATAGTCAACACGATGACTAAGACAATGTAAATGGAAAGAATTATAACCACAAAACAATAAAAAAATGAATGTTGAAAAATTACAGAGAAGAAATATGGCCTCAAGGAAGAAATATAAGGTAACCTCCCTGCTCTGCTCTTTTGCAGAAATTGGAGTGTGGAGATATGCATGTAAGGTTAGACTTTTGCTTAACGTTTATTAATTTTGCTGGGGTTTTTTCTTCTTTCTTTTCTTCCTTTCTTTTTCTTTCTTTCCCTTCCTTCCTTTTTCTTTCCTTCCTTCCTTTTTTTTTAAAGAATAGCTCTTTGGGAGGAGAGGAGAGGGATTTCAGTGACATAAAAAAATCAATAAAAATTTATTTGAAAATATCAGATAAAACCACTTTCAGCCTCAATCTTTAAAATGGACATATTAGGTCTATTCCTTCAAAGGGCTGTTGAAAGGATCAAATGACATATGGAAAAAAGCTTTGCAAACTTGAAAGTGCTATATAAAGAGCAAGTTATTATTGTTATTTTGTGATTATTTGTGATTTAAAAAAATTCATCTGTAAATATGTACTACAGTATTTTGTGAAAACCTAAACAGATTTTAATAAGGTGGATGAATCAGAAATCTAGATCTTGTTTTTTTTCCACTTCTCCCTCCTCCCCACACCACATTTCAATGCTAAATGCCAAATGACTAGAAAGAATAGAAAACTTTTTAAAAAATAAAGTGAAATTTAGTTGTTACTGATTTGTTCAGTCCTGCCTGACTCTTTAGAACCCCATTTAGGGTTTTCTTGGCAAAGATATTGAAGTGGTTTGCCATTTACTTCTCTTGCTCATTTTACAAATGAAGAAACTAAGGTAAATAGAATTAAGTGACGCCCAGGGTCATGTGGCTAGTAAGTGTCCAAAGTCAGATTTGAACTCAAGAAGATGAGTCTTCCTGACTCCAGGCCTGGCACTCTATCACTTAGCTGCCCCATTTGCTATTGATATCCTGTAGCTGAAGATGGAAGGGCAAATGGGTTAATTCTGCTCTTATCTCAGAACCCACTCAATCATATGGGCATCATTGGGTGATTGAGCAACCCAAAATAAGTTTGTTAGCTCTTTCACTGGATTCTGCCTTTTTTGTTATTGATATCTTATAGATAAACTTATATTGTATGTTTGGTAACATAGCCAGCACTGTGGTTTAGGACAATGAGATTTTTGAGTTATAAGGGCCTGATGGCAGAAGAGCTAGAAGGGACCTCAGAGGCATCTTCTCTAACCCTTTTACTTTTAGAGATGAAAAACTAAGGACCAGAGAAGAGAAACCAGTTCTCTAATATCTTACAGATAGTAAGTGGTAGACAACAAAAGTGAGCAATCTGGGAATAATTCACTAATATGGTGACTGTATGGGGGATATAACTGAGAGGGGTCAAAAATTTCCCCTAGGAGGGAATTACCAGGTATTAGTTTGGATTGGTAATGGAGGACAGCTTCCCTGCCCAGGGATGGAAGGAGTAAAGAAATGTGTTAGAGCTGAGATGTGCATATCTCATCAATCCTTTCATGATCTGTTGGCTCATCTTGTCTGTGCTTTACTTTGTTTCACTTTTGTCTTTCCTAAGGCTCCATGTCCTCTACTTGTGTCTATCCATTGAACGATGACCACCAGCCATTACACAGCTACTGTTCAGATGGTTCAGAGTGAAGACTCAATGAGGGCTCCACCATTCTCTCTAGCATGGCAGTACTGCTTTTTCTAGGAAGTAGATTTTGGCCATTGAAAGCCACAGAAATTGTTCCATCAAGTTTCTTTGGTAAAGACTCTAGGGGAGGGGCAATTTGCTTCCTGAGATGATGGCTGTAGATGAAAATGCTACCTACGTATACTCTTAAGGTCTTCAGTTTCTTGCTGGAGACTTCATGATTCATAGCATTATTTTTAGGTTTACTTGAGTGACATTGTTTTCCTCCCACATTAATCACAAATAGTGACTTACAGTAGAGTTTTGACAAGTCTTGGGATGCTCTCCATAACATCATAGATACATGTACCAGAAAAATGCTTGTCTCTGCATTGCCCATGTCATCCAGTTATCTCCTTCCTACCCCATGTCCCATCACTTGGAGTCCGCAACCATCATTGCTGTTTCTTCTTCATTTTAAAAGGATTGGGTGACTTTTTTTTGGTGGTACATGTGAATGTATACTATTATTCCTTGGGGTAAAATTAACTTTATTCTCTACATCAAAACGTTCTCTACATTTTTCACAGGCTTCCTGAAATCCTTTGGCGGGCCACAGATTGTATAGGCCTGCTCTATAGGAAAAGCATTATATGTTATCTAAATTCAGTTTGATCTTTTTTTTTCAGTTCTAGATTATCTCCTTCCTTCTACCCTTCCCTACCCATTGAGAAGGCAAGAAATACAAAATCCATTACAAATATGAAGTCATGCAAAACGATTTTCCTCTTTAGCCATGTTCCACCTCCCAGAAAGAGAATGAGCTAGACAAAAATACATGCTTCAATTAGCTATACGTCATCTATAAAGTGGGAGATTGGAGTAGATGATCACTGAGGTTTATTCCAGTTCTTAATATGTACTCTTTTTTATAGCTCCAAAAGCTATGTGGTCCCTTGTGTCATAATCTCCCATCCTCCAATTTCCTGAAACAATTTAGGATTTCTCTCTGTTTCTTCTGAATCTCTGCCTTTTTCTTTTCCTTTTGAAATACATTTTTATTCAAGGAACTCTTTGTTCTCCTTTATAAATTGCAAACTAGGGATGCATTCCTCTACTTCACTATTTCAGAGTCCTTGGTTGCCTTCAAAGACCAGTTCAAGAACCAGTTTCTATAACAGGTCTTTCCTGATTCCCTAGTCACTAACGCTTTCTCCCTGAAATTAACTTGTTTGGATTTTTTGTGTCTTTTATATATAGGTACTTATTTAGGCACATATTTGTAGCCCCCTACAGAAAGTATGTTTTTTAAAGGCAGAAATGATTTCATTTTTGTCTTTGTAATTTGAGCATCTAGTATGATTCCTGGTATAGTAAGTGTAGTCGTTGACTGATTGCTTGATTCTAAGCCAGCCAACTGGGCAGCTAAGTGGATGGAATACAGGGCCTGAAGTCAAGAGGACTCATCTTCCTGAGTTCAAATCTGACCTCAGACACCTACTAGGTGTGTGATCCTGGGCAAGTCACTTAACCTTATTTGCCTCAGTTCCTCATCTATAAAAATGAGCTGGAGAAGGAAATGGCAAACCACACCAGTATCTTTGCCAAGAAAACCCCAAATGGGGTCATGAAGAGTCAGACATGACTCAAGAACAAGTCATATGACAATCATTTATTAAGCACTAACTGTGTGCCAGGCTAAGTGCTAGGGATTCAAAGAAAAAACAACACAATCTCTGTCTTTAAGAAGCTCATGCTTAAATGGGGAGACCAGTACAAACAATGATGTTATTAGTACTAACTCCAATAGCTAACAGCTTTAATGTGTTAATTAGTCATATTGGGGGGGCTCATTTTCTAGGAGTCCCTGAGCAAAATTTATTCATCGTGGGCCTTGTCTCAGGTAGTTTATTCAGCTGCCTTTGATCCATAATTATTAGATTTTTGCCAAAGCTCTAAATGCAAACAGAAACTGCTCTCAAATGTTATTTGGGAGAAGGTCTTATGTACAAATCACTTCTTGCTTTTTCCTACCATTATATCCTTCTCAAGGATCAGATTTCAGGGAACCTTCCAGTGTTTCCATTTTCCCCCTTGTTCAATGTCTTCTACCTCCAATCACCCATGTATAGAATTTTCCCTATGGAACTTGCTGCCCTCTGTAACATTGTTTCACCTAATATTATCTTTTTTGATGGAATCAATTGACCATGGTAGGCTTTAATGCTTATATATAAAAACCAAAAAAAATCCTAATTTTTTATTTCAAACAAACAAAACGAAAAAAGAAACTCAAGAATTGTTTTCCATCCACATGGGCATGGGAGCTCTAAGATAAAAGTTGCAGTGAACAGATTTTTGAAGGGCCTAGAAAGATAGGTTCACCTGTATTCCTTACCTATCTAATTTATTAAGCAATCTAATTGTAAAAAGGGGAAATCTTTTAAAAGTATATTTTCCACATCTGTTTTTTAAAACTGGGAACACACTCTTACCATATCCTATAATACTAACAACAACAAACAACATGGTTTGTGAGATTAATAATCATTATTATGCAGTAGGCATGCAAAGGCACCTTGTGATTATGGAGACATCTTGTTTATAATTACTTCATCCTACGCATTCCTTCCTCCCACCCTCCCAAACTGACTTTCAAGTGGTTCTTACACAAAATCAGACTATTGTAGAAACCATTATGTGGGTTCATTAATCATTTCTTTAGTCTAACTTCTCTAAGTCCTTGATGGTAGCAATAAACTAGAATAAGGTTAAAGAAAATTCCACCATAAATGGTTGTGTAAAAGGCAATATTAACAACTACAAAATTCTGTCTTTCCTTTTGTTCAGTTGGTTTCTGTCTCTTTCATAATTTTCAATGGCTCAAGATCTAGAGTTTCAAAGAACTGACTTTCCAAATTCTTTTAAAGAACACATAATAAAAGGGGAAACTATTACTTTAGAAACAGGTATCTATTGAGACCAATATAGAAAATAGGTAAGATAGTCTAATTATATCCTTGTGCTCTTGTCTAGAACAGTATGGTATTCTCTTCCTTTCTTCTCATGGTATAGAGATCTGGTCCTTATTATTTTTCCATAGTCATAGACTTTTTGAAAAAAAGTCTATGACTTATTATGAACATAACAAATGCTAAACAAAATGGGCATTTTCATTTTTATTGCAGAACAAAAGGAGAGTATGTGAGACTACAAATCTCCACTACACACAGCTGGCTCTTCCATTAACAATTCAAAACACTCATGCAACCTTTGAAGCTGGTCTACTTCTTCATGATCACGGTAGCCTCCTCATACACTTGGGGGTTGTCTTATCTCATAGCTTTACCTAATTCAAGAATTCCCTATATAACATCTATGGCAGACAGCCCTTCATTAATTAATGTATAATGAAGCATCCATTATCCTCTTTAGAATTCAGTAATCTCACTGAAGGGACTGACAGTCTTACTTATTTTCCTTGCAGTTCCTCAGATTTGGTGGGTGCCTATTAAATGTTTGCTAACACATAGGCTATCCTATCAAAAGATTACTGGGCAAAGGTAAAATTGTGAGACCACAGGAGAAAAGGCAATAATTAGCTTTGGAATTTTGAATAGATAGGTGTCTTTTTTATGACACCATTCAACAGAGTAAGGACATGTGGTTTAGTCTAAGCAAGGACTAGTTCTGTGGGTAATTGACTCTGTCCTAAAAAAAGACACCCCCCGTTTTTGGTGAAGACTCTTATTTTTTGAAGCTTAAGATTTTGTTAATAGATTTTATGAAGAGATAGAGTTATTTTTTGTGAATAGTGTGTGTGCCCATCAACTGACAATAGATTAAAAATTGTGGTATAGAGAGTGCAGTAGAATATTATTGTACATTAAGAAATGATGAATGTGATGAATCCAGAGAAACATGGAAAGATATATATATATATGTATACACACACACGTATGTGTATATATGTACATATATGTGTGTATGTGTATATACATATATACATATATATGAGCTGATGTGGAGTTAAAGAAACAATGAAAAAAATAGAATGATTTCAGCAAGGTAAATGAATAGATTGCTAAAAAGAAGTTAAACTCTAAGTATCATAAACATTAGTAATTGTCCTGGAAAACAGCTAATGAAATATAGTAGCAGATAAGGAAGAGATGTTTAGGGTAGAACAATATAGATATTGTCAGACAAGGTCACTCTACTAGATATCCTCATTTAACTGGTTTACTTTGTTATAAAGAAAGCTGGAGGGTGAGTGTTATTTCCAGAAATTACCATGATATACAACCAAAAGGTAGCTATAAAATTTATTTTTGAGAGAGGCAGAAGAAAGAGACAGAGAGAGCTAAGAACAGTAGTGGGTTGACAAGAAAGCCAATGATGACTGAAAGAACCTTTCCAAAAAAGCAATTGCTGATGGCAGGAAGTTCCATTTCATGGAAATTAAACTTCAGGAAAAGAGATCATTTAATATAGAAAATAAGGGAGACCACACACCAAGAATCATTGTCTTCTCAGCTTAGTCAGAACAAAATAAATCTATACGGCATCAATGAAGCAATCTGCTGTAAAAGTGGGTCCTTATTGAATTGACTAACTGTTTCCACACACAATTTCTAAATATAATTTTTTGAGAATCTGTGCTAGTTAATTATTTCCTATTATCTCCTGGACTATTTTGGTCAAGTAGTGAGACTTTTGATCTGAAAACTAATTGACTTACTAAAAAAGAACTTCTCTAAGGGATGACATGTTGAGCTATGTAAAGAGTGATGGGTATTTGCTCCATGTCTGAAAATCTAAGGGATCCAAGCCTAAATTTCAGTGAAACATTGCTTTTTACAGGATTGAAATAGGGAGTTTAACCTCTAGAAAAGATCATTGTTCTTTTGAAATGAACAGAACCGGGAGAACAATTTATATAATAATTGCAAAATTACAAAAACAAATTACATTGAAAGACTTAAGAACTCAGATTAATTCAATAGTCAACCATGATTTCAGAGGACTCATGATGAAATATGCTACCTACCCCCTGGCAGAGAGGTGGTGGACTGAGGCATAAATTTTTTTTTACTTTTTTTGACATATTTGACACTTTTGACATATTTTAAGACATTGTTTTGGATATAGCAAAAGTAGGAATTTGTTTTGCTTGATTACACATATTTCTTATGAGAGTTCCCCCCCCCCTTTATTTTTGACAGAAGGGAGAGGAGGGAGTAGAAAGTTTTTTTGTTAATTTAAAAAAATTTTTAAAAAGCATCGCTGTAAACAATGACAAGCAATGATAGTAAATTTACTCTTCCTACAACTTTATTGTGTCTCTTCTCACTGCTTTCCCTCCTAGGCTGCTGAATTCCTGTTTATCCTTTAAAGCTTAATTCAGAAGCCAAATCTTCCAGGAAGCCAATTTGATAATAACCTTCCCTTCAGACCTCACAGGACACTTTGTTTTGTAGCTTTTGAGTGGACCACTATGTTGGGTATTATTGCTGTCCACATATATGGATATCCCCCTAAATAAGCAGGAAGGTCTGTGAGGCCTGGGACTATGTCTTATTTACTAAACTTTGCATCTCTTCCAATGCCTAGCACAGAGCTCTGCTAAGGAAGCAATTGAATGTGTGTTGATTTGTCATAGAATTCTTACTTTCTAAGCCTCTGAAAATTGGCCTCATTTTAGTTCTTTTACAAATATTTTGAATAGTTAGATTTTGCCAAAAATGGATAGACTTTTGGGGGAACTTCACTTGTTTTGATTTTTAAAATGTGTTGCTACTTTGTTTCAAAGACAATACATATTTTACTCTGAATAAGATGTATACTAGATTCGTGGTGAGCTAAACCTATGTGATAACATAGAATCAAACAGACCTTATATATTCCATCGGAGACTTTTAATCATATGTTTAGGTTGCTGGATAAAGTATAAGAACAAATGTTGTATCAGAAATGCAACCTGGGAGGTATCTGAATGGCCTGATCATCTGAGACCCAGCCCTTAATGGATGCCTGACCCTTTACCACTAGGAATGCTCTGAAGAGTATCAGTAACATGCAGAACTCTGAAGGAAGGCAGACATAGCCACGATACGCCTCCTCCCTGGCTGCTTTTTTTCTAGGCAGAATGCTGTGTCAGAGACGTGTCCAAATTAGGTAAATAATAGGAAATTTTAAAAAATTCATCTATCATTCTGATCCCTGCAAGGCTATGTGGTTCTGAATCACTGCACAAACAACCAAATCTTCCTAAAGGTGACAAAGCTGTGACTGGCATAAAATCTCTACAAGTAATAGTCTAAATGGCCATTCTTTTTTCCTTAAATATTCAGGTAATGCCAATTTCACATACTGCCATGGCACATTTGCAAGTATTTTACCTGATCTCCTCAGGGCTTCTCTAATTACAGAATACGCATCAGGAGATTACTCACCTGGTCTGTTTCTGCCTTTTGAAGTAGGTGTGCCTGGTATGAGACCCACCCTGAACATTCCCACACAACCCACCCTGAAGCCCTGGCTACCCAGAGACCAACAGGAAAAGCTGAAAAGCTGAGGCCACTTTATAGACCTAGGGCCTTTTTTCAATGGTGTCATCCTCATTATTATGGTCTAATGAGGGAGACACCAGGAAAACAACCGTGTACTAACAAGGTACTTGCAAGATAAATTGGAAATAGTAAATAAAGGGAAATCACTAATATTAAGGAAGATTAAGAAAGGCTACTTGCAGAAGATGTAATTTTAGCTTGGACTTGAAGGAACCACTGTGGCTTGCTTGGTTCCAAAAGATTGAGCCTATGGAAAATTGATAAGAAATAAGAGTCAGTGAGGCACAGCGGGAGGGGTGCTAGATTTGAAGTCAGAGATTTGAATCAGAATCTACTTTATTTTTCTTTTAATGGGATGCAACCAAATCCGTCTTAATTTTTCTTAACATTTAGTGTTTTATTTTCCCCCAATTACATGTAAAAACAATTTTAACATTTATTTTTAAAACTTTGAGTTCCAAATTCTCTCCCTTCCTCCCTCATTGAGAAGGCAAGCAATTTGATATAGGTTATACATGGGTAGTCATGCAAAACATACTTCCATATTAGTCATGTTATGAAAGAAAACAGAACAAAAATAAAGCCTCAAGAAAAACAAAGTGAAAAAAGTATGCTTCAATCTGTATTCAGAACTATCAGTTCTTTCTCTGGGGATGGATAGCATTTTAAATCATAAGTCCTTCAGAGTTGTCTTGGATCATTGTATTGCCGAGGATAGCTAAGTCATTCACAGTTAATCATGCTGCAATATTGCTGTTACTTTGTACACAGTACATTTCACTTTGAATCAGCTCATGTGACTCTTTCCAGGTTTTTCTGAGAGCATGTTGCTCATCCTTTCTTATAGCACAATAGTATTCCATCATAATCACATAGCACAGTTTGTTCAATCTTTCTCCAATTGAAAGACAACTCAATTTCCAACACTTTGCCACCATAAAAGAGCTGCTACAAATAGTTTTGTACATATAGGTCCTTTTCCTTTCTGTTTTTTATCTCTTTTGGGACACATACCAACAGTGGTATTGCTGGGTCAAAGGGTATGCATGGTTTTATAGCCCTTTGACCATAGTTCCAAATTACCCTAAAGAATGATTGAACTGGTTCACAACTCCACCAACAGTACATTAAGGTCTAATTTTCCCCCCATCTCCTATAACATTTGTCATTTTCCTTTTATGTCTTATTAGCCAATCTAATACTTCCAATCAATAGTGTTTTAGCACATTTTCCCACATGGCTATAGATAGCTTTGATTACTTCAGCTGAAACCTGTTCATATCTTTTGATCATTTATCAATTGGGGAATGGCTAATATTTTTATAAATTTGACTCAGTTCTAGAATATCAGGGCAGTTTTCCTTGATAATTTCTTGAAAGATGATGCTTTAAGGTGGTCTAATAATTTTAAAATTATCTCTCCTGGATCTGTTCTCCATGTCAGTTGTTTTTTTCCAATGAGATATTTCACACTGTCTTCTATATTTTCATTGCTTTGTTTTTGTTTTATTATTCCTTAATGTCTCACAAAATCATTAGCTTCCCTTTGCTCAATTATCCTTTTTAAGGAATTACTTTCTTCAGTGAGCTTTTGGACCTCCTTTTCATTTTGCCAGTTCTATTTTTTTTTTAGGCAATTGTGGTTAAGTGACTTGCCCAGGGTCATACAGCTAATAAGTGTCAAGTGTTTGGTCTGAGGCTGAATTTGAACTCAGGTCCTCCTGACTTCAGGGCCAGTGCTCTAACCACTGTGCCACCTAGCTCCCCCTGCCAGTTCTACTTTTTAAAGAGGTTTTTTTCTTTAGTGAATTTTTGTGCCTCTTTTTCCATTTGGCCAATTCTGCTTTTCACAACATTCTTCTCCTCATTGGCTTTTTGTACCTCTTTTACCATTTGGGCCATTGTGTTTTTACGGTGTTATTTTCTTCAGTATTTTTTGTGTCTTCTTTACCAAGATGTTGACTCTGTTTTCATGATTTTCTTGCATCACTCTCCTTTCTCTTCCCAATTTTTCTTCTACCTCTCTTACTTGATTTTCAAAATCCTTTTTGAGCTTTTCCGTGACCTGAGACCAACTCATATTTTTCTTGGAGGCTTTGGATGTAGAAACTTTGACTTTGTTATCTTCTTCTGAGTATGTGTTTTGATCTTCATTACCATAGTAACTTTCTATGGTCAATATTTTTTTGTCATTTGTTCATTTTTCTAGTCTATTTCTTGACTTTTAATTCCTTTTTAAAGTGGGGCTCTGCTTCTTGGGTGGAGGGTGCACTGTCCCAATATTCAGGGTGTATCTGTTTTCAGAGATACTTCTAGGACTTCCGCTTCCAGGAGCTAATATGGCGGCTTAAAAAGGTAGTCGCTCTCACCCTCTCCTATCAACCTCTGAAAACCCAGAAAATATCACCCCAGAAAAAACCCTGGAACAGCTGAACCAGAAGAAAGATGTGGGTCTCCCAGTGCCTCAGCAAAAATAAGGGAAGCAGCACTACAAAGGGCCCCAGGTGGATAAGCGCTGGGCAGCATTCGTCTGAAAGGAGCTGAAGAAAGCAACCTAGAGGAGCCAAAAAGTTCCAGCCTGGTTGATTCCAGCCCAACACCAGGTAAGCTGTCAGAACCCTACAGCCTCCAACTGCCAATGAGGAGGAGATCCCAAAGCCCAGGTGGTGGAGAAGGCAAACACCAACAGCTGTACCTCTGAGTGCCTCAGTGAGGGTGGGGTAACTGGTGGAAACCAGCTCAGAAAACCACCAGGTGCCTCTGGCATTTTTCAGCAAAGAAGTCTCCCAGTGCCTCAACAGAAATAAGGGAGACAGCACTGCAAGGGGCCCCAGGCAGATAAACACCTGGCAGCACTTATCTAAAAGGAGCTAAACAAAGCTAAAGGAAAGGAAAAGCAGGCAACCTATATTTACCTGAAAGTTCCAGCCTTGCTGATTCCAGCCCAACACCAGGTAAGCTGCCAGAACCCTACAGCCTCCAATTGCCAACATAAGAGGCCCCAGCACACAAAGCCAGTGACCAAGACCTAGGCTCCCAACACAAGAAGCTTGAGTCAGTGCCCTCTACTACCCAGCAGGAGGGCTTAATCTCTTTAAAGCAGGGAATAAAGAAACACCATGAGTAAAAAGAAAAGTATGATAGATTCATATTATGAGACGAGTGAAGATCAAGACAGAAATTCTGAAGAGGACAACATTGTCAACAAACCCACATCTGCAACATCCAAAGGGAATATGAACTGGTCTGAAGCCCAAAAAGTCTTCTTAAAAGAACTCAATAATGAATTTTAAAAGTCAAATGAGAGAGGTGACATTTAAGAGTCGAATGAGAGTCCTTTAAAACTACAATTGGCCAATTGGAAAAAAAGTACAATGAAGAAAATAAATCCCTTAAAAATACAATGGACCAATTGGAGAAGAAAGTACAAAATCTAACAGAAAAAAAACCAATATGTTAAAAATTAGAATTGAGCAAATGGAAACTAATGACTCTATGAGAGAGCAAGAATCAGTCAAACAGAAACAAAAAAATGAAAAAATAGATGAAAATGTAAAATACCTCATGGGTAAAACAGCTGACCTGGAAAATCAATCCAGGAGAGACGATTTAAAAATTATAGCCCTACCTGAAAGTCATGATGAAAAAAAGAGCCTGGACAATATCCTTCAGGAAATCATAAAGGAAAACTGCCCTGAAGTCCTAGAACCTGAAGGTAAAATAACTGTAGAAAGAATCCACTGCTCCCTGCCTGAAAGAGATCCCAAATTGAAAATGCCAAGGAATATAATAGCTAAATTCCAAAATTATCAGATTAAAGAGAAAATACTTCAAGCAGCCAGAAAGAAACAATTTAAATATCATGGAACCACAGTCAGGATTACACAGGACCTTGCAGCCTCTACATTAAAAGACTGTAGGGCATGGAACATGATATTCCTTAAGGCAAAGGAGCTTGGAATGCAGCCAAGGATTAACTACTCAGCGAAAATGAGCATAATTTTTCAGGGAAGGAGATGGATATTCAATGAAATAGGGGACTTCCAAACCTTCCTGATAAAAAGACCAGAGCTCAACAAAAAATTTGATCTTCAAGTACAAGATTCAAAAGAGACATAAAAAGGTAAATGGGACAGAAAGATACAATATGTTGTTAATAAGGATAAAATGTTTACATCCCTGCAAGGGAAGATGACACTTGCAACTCTTGCGAACTGTACTGTTATTATACCATGTTAAAGGAGTATGCATAAAGGGGGTGGATATAAGTTGACTTTGATGTAATGATAAAAAAAAATTTTAATCAAGTGGGTTAAATGGATCCAAGTAAGTGGATTAGTCTGAGCTAAGAAAATGTACTGAGAAAGGAGGAGGTAGACAAGGGTAAATTACATTATAGGAAAAGACACAAAAACCTATTAGACCAGAGGTAAAGAAGGGAGGGGGATGAGCATTGTTTGAAACTTACTCTCATCAGATTTGGCTCAAGCAGGGAATAACATAATCAGTTAGGTATAGAAATCTAACTTGCACTATAGGTAGTAGGAGGGGAAAGGGGAAAGAATAGGGAGGGAGGATAGAAGGGAGGGAAGAAGCAGTAAGGGTAAAGGGGAAGAAAAGGGAAAGGGATAATAGACGAGAGGTGGGACCGAAAGGAGGTACTGGTCAAAAGCAAAACACTAGTGAGGGGGGGAAAGGAGAAAGGAGAAAGAAAACCATAAACAGAGGGGGGAAAAGGATAGAGAAAAAGACATAGATAGTAATCATAAGTGTAAATGTGAATGGGATGAACTCTGCCATAAAATGGAAGCATATAGCAGATTGGATTAAAAACCATAATCCTACAATATGTTGTTGACAGGAAACACATTTGAAAAAGAGTGACACATACAGGGTAAAGGTAAAAGGCTGGAGCAAAATATATTATGCTTCAGCTGAAGTAAAAAAAGCAGGGGTAGCATCCTGATCTCAGACAAAGAAAAAGCAAAAATAGATCTTATCAGAAGAGATAAGGAAGGAAACTACATCCTGCTAAAAGGCACCATAGATAATGAAGTAGTATCATTACTAAACATATATGCACCAAATGGTATACCATCCAAATTCTTAGAGGAGAAGTTCAGGGAGTTACAGGAAGAAATAGCAAAACTATACTAATGGGGGACCTCAACCTCCCCATCTCTGAACTAGATAAATCTAACCACAAAATAAACAAGAAAGAAGTTAAGGAGGTGAATAGAACATTAGAAAAGTTAGGTATGATAGACCTGTGGAGAAAACTGAATGGGGATAGAAAGGAATATACATTTTCTTGGCTGTACAAGGCACATACACAAAAATTAATGATGTACTAGGTCATAAAAACCTCACAATCCAGTGCAGAAAGGCAGAAATAGTAAACTCATCCTTTTCAGATCATGACGCAATAAAAATTATATGTAACAAAGGGCCATGGAAAGATAGACTAAAAAATAATTGGAAACTAAATAATCTAATCCTAAAAAATGAGTGGGTCGAAGAACAAATCATAGAAACAATCAATAATTTCATTCAAGAGAATGACAATAATGAGACAACATGCCAAAACTTATGGGATGCAATAAAAGCAGTTCTTAGGGGAAGTTTTATATCTCTAAATGCTTACATAAATAAAATAGAAAAAGAGGAGATCAATGAATTGGGCATACAACTAAAAAAACTAGAAAAAGAACAAATTAAAAATTCTCAATTAAACATGAAATTAATAAAAATTATTAATAGGAAAAATTAATAAAATTGAAATTAAGAAAACTATTGAAGTAATAAATAAAACTAAGAGCTGGTTTTATGAAAAAGCCAATAAAATAGATAAACCTTTGGTTAATCGAATTAAAAAAAAGAAAAAAGAAAACCAAATTGCTAGTATCAAGAATGAAAAGGGTGAAACTACCACCAAGGAAGAGGAAATTAAAACAACAATTAGGAATTATTTTGCCCAGCTCTATGCCAACAAATTTGACAATCTTAGTGAAATGGATATATATTTACAAAAACATAAATTGCCCAGATTAACAGAAGAGGAAGTAAAATACTTAAATAGCCCCATCTCAGAAAAAGAAATTGAACAAGTCATTGATGAAAATCCTAGGAAAAAATCTCCAGGGCCAGATGGATTTGCATGTGAATTCTATCAAACATTTAAAGAACAATTAATTCCAATACTATATAAACTATTTGGTAAAATAGGTAAAGAAGGAATCTTACCAAATTCTTTTTATGATACAAATATGGTGCTGATACCTAAACCAGGAAGAGTCAAAACAGAGAAAGAAAATTATAGACCAATTTCTCTAATGAATGTAGATGCAAAAATTCTAAAGAAAATATTAGCAAATAGATTACAGCAACTTATTACATGAATAATACACTATGACCAGGTAGGATTTATACCAGGAATGCAGGGCTGGTTCAACATAAGGAAAAATATCAGCATAATCCATCATATCAACACCAAAACTAACAGAAACCACATGATCATCTCAATAGATGCAGAAAAAGCTTTTGACAAAATACAACACCCATTCCTATTAAAAACACTAGAGAGCACGGGTATAAATGGAGTCTTCCTTAAAATAATAAATAGGATCTATCTAAAACCTTCAGCAAGCATAATATGTAATGGAGACAAGCTAGAAGCATTTCCAATAAGATCAGGGGTGAAACAAGGATGTCCCTTATCACCACTGTTATTCAACATCATACTGGAAACGTTAGCTTTAGCAATAAGAGAAGAAAAAGACACTGAAGGCATTAGAATAGGCAAAGAAGAAACAAAGCTATCACTCTTTGCAGGTGACATGATGTAATACTTAGAGGATCCCAGAGAATCAAGTAAAAAACTACTTGAAATAATAAACAACTTTAGCAAAGCTGCAGGTTATAAAATAAACCCACATAAATCATCAACATTTCTATATATTACCAACAAAGCCCAACAGCAAGAGATAGAAAAAGAAATTCCATTTAAACTTACTGTAGACATTATAAAATATTTAGGAGTCTACCTCCTGAAACAAACCCAGGAACTCTATGAACACAATTACAAAACACTTTTCAAGCAAATAAAATCAGATCTAAATAACTGGAAAAACATTAGTTGCTCATGGGTAGGCCGAGCTAATAGAATAAAAATGTCAATTCTACCTCAGCTAATTTACTTACTTAGTACCATACCAATCAAACTACCAAAAAATTATTTTATAGAGTTAGAAAAAATAATAACAAGATTCATTTGGAAGAACAAAAGATCCAGAATATCAAGAGAACTAATGAAAATAAATGCAGGGGAAGGTGGCCTAGCCATTCCAGATCTTAAATTGTATTATAAAGCAGCAATCATCAAAACTGCTTGGTACTGGCTAAGAAATAGAGTGGTGGATCAGTGGAATAGGTTAAGTATGCAAGACACAGTAGTCAATGACTATAGTAATATATTATTTGATAAACCCAAAGACCCCAGCTTCTGAGATAAGAACCCACTCTTTGAAAAAAACTGCTGGGAAAACTGTTAGAGTATGGCAGAAACTAGGCATAGACCAAAATCTCACACCATATACCAAAATAAAGTTAAAATGGGTACATGATTTAGATATAAAGGCTGATACTATAAGCAAACTGAGAGAGCAAGGAATAGTTTACCTGTCAGATCTATGGAGAACAGAAGAATTCATGATCAAACAGGAGATAGAGAACATTATGAAAAGCAAAATAGATAATTTTGATTACATTAAATTGAAAAGTTTTTGCACAAACAAAGCCAATGCAACTAAGATTAGGAGGAAGGTAGAAAATTGGGAAAGAATTTTTACAACCAGTCTCTCTGATATGGGCCTTGTTTCTAAAGTATATAGAGAATTCAGTCAAATTTATAAGAATACAAGACATTCCCCAATTGATAAGTGGTCAAAGGATATGAACAGACAGTTCTCAGATGAAGAAATTAAAGCCATCTAGAGTCATATGAAAAAATGCTCTAAATCACTATTGATTAGAGAAATGCAAATCAAAACAACTCTGAGGTACCACATCACACCTATCAGATTGGCCAACATGACAAAACAGGAAAATGATAATTGTTGGAGAAGATGTGGGAAAATTGGAACACTAATGCATTGTTGGTGGAGTTGTGAAATTATCTAACCATTTTGGAGAGCAATTTAGAACTATGCCCAAAGGGCTATAAAAATGTGCATACCCTTTGACCTAGCAATAGCACTTCTATGGCTATATCCCAAAGAGATCACACAAATGGGAAAAGGACCTACATGTACAAAAATATCCATAGCAGCTCTTTTTGTGGTGGCAAAGAATTGGAAATTGAGAGGATGCCCATCAATTGGGGAATGGCTGAGCAAGTTGTGGTGTATGAATGTGATGGAATACTATTGTGCTATAAGAAATGATTAACAGGCTGACTTCAGAAAAAGCAGGAAAGACTTGTATGGTCCGATGCTGAGTGAAGTGAGCAGAACCAAAAGAACGTTGTACACAATAACAGCCATGTTGTGAAATGACTAATATTGATAAACTTAACCCTTCCTGGCAATACAAGGATCTAAGACATCTCCAGAGGCCTTGTGATGGAAAATGCTATCCACGCCCAAAGAAAGAACTATGGAAGCCGAATTGTTATTTTTTTTTCTCTTCTGTTGAGTTTTGTTTCCTCTTTCTGATGGTTCGTCCTATTGGTTTTAATTTCTACTTACAACATCACTAATGTGAAAATATGTTTAATATGAATGTAAATGTATAGCCTATATCAGATTGTGCGCCGTCTTGGGGAGGGTGGTGGGGAGGAAGGGGGAGAAAAATTTTAAACTCAAAACCATATGGAAGTGATTATTGATAAATCAAAATAAATTAATAAAAAAATATAAAAAAAGAGATACTTCCAGGGACCTGTAAGTGTTCAGTTTTTCTAAGGTGGTATGATCTAAGAAGAGGTGTCTTTATTATGCTCCTGACGTGTACTCTGGTCTGTGAATGACCACAAGCACTCTTTTCTGCCCTGGAATTATGACAAGGGTCCCTGCTCCACTGTAGCTGGAAGCTGTGGTGTGCTAGTGCTCCTCCTTGCCCTGAGACTGCCATTCAGGAATGTCACCCAGATCTGTGTATGGGCAAAGCAACAGAGTCCTGTCCGCAGTGCCAGCGAACAGACTCCTCTAATCTCCTTCTGATCGGGTTATTCAATTCCTTACTTTCTTTAGGCTGAGAGCTCTGGAAGCAGCTGCTGCCGCTGCTGATCCAGTGGCTCCCAAGACCTGCTCCTGGTTTGCTGGGGCTGGGGCTGTGCTGGTAAGGCCTGTGTGGACTGTCTTTCCCTCTCACCCAGATGCAACAGAGCTTTCCTGACAACCTTCTAAATTGTTTTTGACTTGAAAATTGTTTCCCCCTGTCCTTTTATAGATTCTGCCACTCCAGAAATTGTTTTATGGCATAATTTAAAGGTGTTCCAAGGGGTTTTGGGGACAGGTCAGGGGAGTCACTGTCTTTTCTCTGCTATCTTGGCTCCACCTCCCTAGAATCTATTTTAGCAGGTAGTTAGTGGTATCATGGATAAAGCATTGGGTATGAAATCGGGAAGATCATGAAGTTGTTGTTCAGTCATTTTAGTCGTGTCCAACTCTGTGACTCCATTTGGGGTTTTCTTGACAAAGATACTGGAGTGATTTGCCATTTCTTTCTTCAGCTCATTTTACAGATAAGGAAACTGAGACAAACAAGGTTAAGTGACTTGCCCAGGGTCACACAGCTAGTAAGTGTCTGAGGCCAGATATGAAATCACTAAAATGATTCTTCCTGATTCTAGGCCTGGCACTCTATCCACTGCACTACCTAGCTGCCCCCAAATCATGAAAATCTAGTTCAAATGCAACCTTAGACACTTGCTAGTTATGTAACTCTGGACAATTTGCTCAACTTTCTTTGCCTCATTTTCCTTAACTATAAAATGGGGATAATAAGAACACTTACTTTCCAGGTTGGTTGTAAGGCTCAAACAAGATAATATTGGTAAAAATGCTTAGCACACTGCCTGGCACATAGTAGGTACTATATAAATGCATATTCCTTCTCCTTTCCCTAGTTAATAAATATGTCACCTTGGGTAAGTCACTTAAACTTTCTTGGCCTTCATTTTCTCATCTATAAAATAAAGTGGAAGGACTAGGTAGCTGATAAGATCCCTTCCAACTCTAAGTGTATGATGATTTTTCTTCAAGAGAAGGGCTAATCTACTCCATTATCTTCTCATCTTCTACCTGCCTCTTTACTCTGTTGAGAGATAGATTTGTTTGAGGTTATTTGGAGTTCAGATAGCTGTGTAGTTAAACTATTTTGGGAGGACCTTTTAACTTTTTAATGCATTCATCCTATTACTAAGACTATGAGATTCTGTTCCAATTTATCTGCATATCAAATATGTCTGTAACTTAGCAACAGAGCTTAAAAAAATGCCAGTTAATAGTGAATAGTGTTAAAGAATTGAGCCCCCAAATCTGGTAAGATAAAAATGGATTTTATACAAATTAATTTATCATTAATGCCCAGTAAAGCAGTTAATCAATACACATAGATGAGGACAAATATGGAAGGATTTGATTCGCTGTTGAAACCTGGAGATTCCAAGAATCCCTTGGCAAAAAGGGATTCCAGGTGTTCCAGGGGTGGGGGAAAGTCTGCTCAAAAGCATGGATATGGAAGATAGACTGTTGTGTGTGAAGCACAGTGTATGACAGCTGTTTGGGTGCGCCATGGAGTGCATGAAAAGGAGAATGGAAAGCGAAGTTGGCACCAGACTGTGAAATGTTAAACAAACAAGATTGTATTTCATCCTAGAGGCAATAAGGAGCTCCTGGAGGTTCTTGAAAAGAAGAATGATGTGGTTCAGTCTGTGGTTTAGAAATATCACTTTGGCAACTATGTGGAGTAGGGATTGGAGAGGAGAGATGCTAGCGATAAATAGAGATTAAGATGCTATTGCAATAGTCCAAAAGAGAGATGATGAGGACCTTAATTAGGGTGATAGTTGTTGAATTAAGGGAAGGGGGCAGATTCAAAAGATGTTGGAGTGGTAGAAATGGCAAAATTTGGCAATCAATTGATAGAGGTAAGGTAGGGAAGTATCTCTAGACCTCTGACCCTGTCAAGATCTTTTTGGTTGCTCCAAAGGAATCCATGCAATTCAGTGAGATCCAATCCCATTTCTCCTTGACAGAATTGGCAAGCACTAGAGAGAATGATAATATCTAAATAATCGGGAGAAGGTTGGTGCTAGCTTCCCCCTAAGGAGTAGAGTTCACCTCAATAATGGGGGCAGTCGGGATTCAAAGTAACAGAAACATTTTCTTCTTTGGATGGTGAGTTGGGTGCCTATTCCTATTTATGAAACTCAAACTTCTATATTGTGTAAGCATCTATTGCAGGCATTGAAGGACATGGGGGATTTTTGGCTTTGGGTTTGGTCCAAGAGAAAGGGGGAGGCCCTTATCAATCCTGTATCTAACCTGTGGCTCTGGATGTATTTAATTATCACTTCCCTTATTCATGCTCCATTATTCATAAGACTTGGCCACAATAGTCCTGGATAGGATAGTATTGGGAAACATTGACCCTATGCTTTACCAGCTCTCCTCATCTCTGATGGTGCTAATCCTAAACAACCTACAGACAGCTGTAGAATCCAACAAATCACCTTCAGTTCTGATTGTTACCTTCAGAATTGCAGTGTGTGATCCTTCTAGCTGCCAATCACCATTTTCTGCTACTAGTTGAACTCATGCTCTTTAACCACTGTTTTGCCCATGTATTCCAAGCCAAGGAAGCTGATGTATTGTCCCCACAACTTGGTACAAGGGGTGTGCATGCTGGTGGCATGGCTGTACCCTGAGTACACCAAAGGAACTGAGTCTTAAGGAATTTCAGATGACCAATATCTGGAGTTTTGTCCATTCATCCACTTTACCTTCAGAGGCATCAGAGTCTTTTTTTTCATGACTCTACCATAACTATTTCACCCTTAATGTAATCATCATCTATGATTGGTATCCTTTGCTGCCTGTCCTAGACATGCTAGATCAATTGGGCATTTGCCTCAGTTTTCTCAAAGTTGACTTGTGAGTGACTTTCAACCTAATATGCAATCACTTTCTATAGTAGATAGAGCACTGGACTTGGAGTCAACAAGTCCTGGGTTCAAATCTTGACTCAGATACTTATGTAACCATGAGCCAGTCACTTAATTTCTCTGAGTCTCAACTTCCTCATCTGTAAAGTGAGAGGGATGAACCTGATGACTTCTAAGTTGACTTACATCTCTCATTCAAAGATCATATGATCTTAGAATACAGGTCAGATAGTGCTAGTGCTGGATGATGTCATTTGGGCTTAGCGATGTACCTAACACTTTTAGTAGCTCAATGACACCATTTTTCAATGTTTAGACATTGACAACTTCCTAATTAACTCTATAGACATGCACAATATTGTTACAAACTATGCTGTCTCAACTCAGAAAGAACCACTTATATTCTAAACTGAAAAAATAATAGTAGTTGAGTCAGAAAGGGTTGGAGTCATTGGGAGACATTGTGGGCTAGAAGGTAGAACCCAGAGAGATAGAGGATATTCTGAAGGGTCAATGAAAGGAAAGAACACTAGATTTTTGAGCCAGAGGAACTGAGTTCAAATTCCAGCCTTGCTAACTACTACCTGTGTGGCCTTGGGCAAGTTTCTCAAAGCCTCAGTTTCCTCATCTGAAAAAATAAGGTGTTGGACTAGTTATCTAAAATGTCTTCCAGCTATTACTACTCCTGGGCAGTTCTATAACCAGTAAGGGTATGTATAAAGATTATTACCAAATCAGAGGAGCTGATGAGATCACTGAGATAATAGTAGATTCCTCAGCCCTTTTACCCCTCCTATGATTCCTCTCCAAGTTAGAACTGTATGACTCTGACCCTTAATGAGAAAAATCTGATTTTGTTTGGATCTTACTATACTGGGCCACCAGCTTTACATCCGCCAGGATGTCACAATGGGATCCTTTGGAAATTATTCCTTGAGAATTCCATGTCCTGATTTGACCAGGACTGTTTCACTTTATGTTCCTCTTATCCCTAATCTCCAATGCTGCCACATTACATTCCTTTTTTTTCCTTTTTAAAGGCAATTGGGATTAAGTGACTTGCCCAGGGTCACACAGCTAGTAAGTGTCAAGTGTGTGGTCTGAGGCCGAATTTGAACTCAGGTCCTCCTGACTTCAGGGCTGGTGCTCTATCCACTGCACCACCTAGCTGCCCCCCACATTACATTCTGCTATGCCTAGATGTAGCCCCTCCATTGTCCTCAGCTGGATATGACAACCTTTGCTATCCCACACCTTTATAGATATTCTAGATATTATCTTAGGTAAGAGTTATAACACTACCTTGGCTAAGAGTTATAACTCTAGCAATGAGGTGGCAAACTAGGAATTTCACCTTATGGAAGTTTATCCAGGGGTATGGTAGAAATAGGAGGTCTTCCTGAGTTCAAATCTGGCCTCATACACTTACTAGCTGTGTGATCCTGGGCAAATCATTTAACTCTGTTTGTCTTAATCCACAGGAGAAGGAAATGACAAACCACTCCTGAATCTTTGCTAAGAAAACCTCATGGACAGTATTGGTGTGCTGTGGTCCAGAGGGTCATGAAGAGTTGGATAAAACTGAATGACTAAGCAACAAAATGGTGGAAATAGAATTGCATTTGGAGTCAGTAGACCTGGCTTTGAATGCTGGCTATGCTAAAAACCACCTGTGTGATCTCCATTTCACTCCAATGGGTGTTAGTTTCCTCATCTGTGAAATGAAGGGATGAGAAAAAGGAGGGAAATAACAATGATAATAAGAATATCCTTGAAAATTCAACAAAGGGTTAAGCAATAGGAGGGCAAGGTAGTGGGCAGAAGTAAAGCAGATGAGTGAAGAAGGATGAGGTAAATAGGGTGAGAAGGATAGTGAGGGAAAATAGGAAGAAGGAAAATACCAAGTAATTATAGCTTAGAGTGTGAATGGCATGAATTTACCCATAAAACAGAAATGAGTAGCAGATTAAAAATTAGAATTCAATGATATGTTGCTTTCAGGAAACACTATGATATTGAGAGATACACACAAAGATAAAATAAAGGGCAGGAGTATATTTATTATGCAAAAAATCAGGGGTAGTAATTATGATCTCAGATGAAATTAAAGCTAAAATAGATTTAATCAAAAGAAAAATAGAGAAACTACACTGTGTCAGTAATATTATTCAATATTGTTTTAAACCACTTAAAATAACTAGGCGGTACAAAATACCTGAGTGTATAACTGTCAAAACAGACATAGGAACTAAATGGACATAAACATAAAGCACTTTTTATACGAATAAACTCAGTTCTAAATAATTGAAGTAATATTTATTCTTCATGGGTAGGTAAAGCCAATGTTATTTTTAAAATGACAATTTTACCTAACTAATCTATTTATTCAATGTCATCCAATTAAATTACTAAAAAATCATCTTACATAGTTAGAAAAAAATAACAAAGTTCATTTGGAAGAATAAAAGGTCAGGAACTTCAAAGAAACCAGGGGAAAAATGATATAAGGGAAGTTGATTCAGCAGTACCATACCTTAAACTTTATTGTAAAGTGAGAGCATTGTTGAAGTGTAAAATGGATAATTTCAATTACCTTAAATTAAAATTTTCTTGTAGAAATAAAAACTATGTACCCAAGAATAAAAGAAATGCAGAAAATAGGGAAAAATTTTTCATAGAAATTTCTCCAATAGGACGTGATTTGGTTGGAATATTGCTATGGTGTAGGAAATGATGAGCTGGTTGATTTAGAAAAACATGGAAAGACTTGGATTTATGAAGGAAGATGCTATCTGCCTTCAGAGAAAGAGATGACAAGTGGAAATAAGCATAGTAGAATCTTAAATATATGTGTATGAATGTATATGTGTATATATATGTGTATGTTTATAGATATCTATGTATATATATATATCCACACTTAATTGTAGGTTTCTTTAAGGTAGGGGTGAGGGGAAAATAAAGTAAAATGTGCATAGCAGAGAACAAAAGAAAACCTACAAGGAAGCAAAGAAAATCTGGGCAGCTTTGAAAACAATGTGTTATTATATAGGTTTTCATGAAATGGAAATTTATTGTTTCATATTGAATCCTCTCTTATGTTCTACTGTGTACATGGCAATGTTTTTTTTCCCCTTTTCTCATTTTGGATTTAAGTTTAAAATAAATTTTTAACAAATTACAAAAAAAAATATGTGAACAATAAAAAAAGAAAATTCAACAAAGAAACTATATTGCACTAGAGTATTATCACAGATAAAACTATCATAGATAAAAACTGGGGTAGCTAGGTGGTACAATGAATAGATCATTGGGCCTGGTGTCAGTTCAGATGTTTCAGATAATACTAGCTGTGTGACCCTAGGCAAGTCACTTTACCTCATTTGTCTTCCTGCTTTATAATAGATAGATAATAACTGTACCTATCTCTCAGGGTTGTTGTGAGGATCAAATGAGAAAATAATTACCTAGTATATAATAAGAGCTATATATTTATTTGCTATTGTTAATACTGCATAAAAATGTAAGAATTTTCAAAATCAATGTCATCATACCATCTTCTAAATATAGATGATGAAAAGATTTCAAAAGAGATAATTAGTATAAGAAATTGGAACCATGTGGGATGAGAATAAAATATATGTCATAGCCATGATTCTAGATGCTACTGGAGCTATCACAAGTATGTCTTAATAAATATGACTATCCTGAAGTGAGCCTACTGAAGAAGATGAGCTTATGTTGCAAGGCTTTTATTCAATTACAGAAAGCATTCATTTTATTCTATTGCATGATAACCTGCAGGACATTAACTGTAAAGGAATAAAATCAAGAGAATGGCTTGTCCCAGAACCATTTCTCCCTTTAATTCCATCACAGAAGATGAGAAGAAATGATAACAAAAATAATGACAGTAATATTATGCTAATGATAAACTTAATACTATTTTAAAATCCTTTGAAAAGCTACTTTACTCAATCCAAAAAGCAATATTCACAATCTTTATATGTTCTCCAACCTTCTCAAAAGCTAGGGTTACATACAAAAATACAAATGAATATGTATTGATCTTGTCTTGCAGCAAAATTTGTCCCCCACATCCAAGACACTCCATGATGACGATCTGTAACTTTTTAAGTCACCGTAATTTCACCATTTACTGCTTTGGTGAAGTAATGGTGTCCTAGTGACCTGAAAAATATTAATGCTACTTTGAAAGTTGCTTGACTAAAAATCAGGGGGAAAAAGAAGTCACTGGGAACATAGGATTCAGTAATTATATGAAGGTAAAAAATGTCCTTACCCTCTAAGAATAATGAATCTCAATGTCTTAGTGTGTGAAACTTGCTTTGTTGTTATGATTGCTCATTCTGTTAGAGCATCTTTGCTTTCTACTCAAATGCCAGCAAGGGTACTTTTTTACACTCCCTAACAAAATTGGTCTTGTA
The DNA here is from genome assembly GCF_900497805.2 of Vombatus ursinus. Taxonomy (NCBI): domain Eukaryota; kingdom Metazoa; phylum Chordata; class Mammalia; order Diprotodontia; family Vombatidae; genus Vombatus; species Vombatus ursinus. The sequence goes on along the minus strand of NW_020940360.1, from coordinate 9,701,930 downwards.
ACTCCTGGGACCTTAAGACCCTTGCCCGGTTTGTCTTAGCAGAGTGTTCCTCCCTTCACCAACAAACCAGACACATAACACTGTCTTCTTGAAAATGGCAGAATATGTTTACTGAAACATAGGACTAAGGTTAAGCTATACATTGATTACTTCGGGGAAATTTAAGCTGAAACCAATTATATCAATCTACCAAATAACTTCTTTGCACTCAGTAATTGCCACAGTGGGCAGCCATTCATTGAAAGCTATAATCAAAGTCTATAAGGCACTTCTGGGTAGTTAGTAAGACGTCAAGAAAAGGCTAAGTGAGCAAGTCTAAATCATTAGCAGGAAACAGAGAAGAGGATCTTCTGAGAATGAAGTCAATGAACAAAAGCCTGAAAGACACTTCTAGAGATCAGGATGGAGTTTAGTAGAAATTATACTCAAGTGATGTGAAAGGTTTCTCACTCTGGGATGTCCGTAACTGTTTTTAATAGCTTCTACCCATGTCTTTGGAGGCAGAAGTTTCTATACTGCCACAGGGCATATAAATAAGTTTGATGCTTATGCAAAAGCCATTAGCCCAGACATGTTCATAAAATGGAGATAGACGTGCAGGCATGTAACTTTTCAGGTGTCCCAGTATACTATTCAAATATTAGAGGCCTTGACACCTTCATGTCAGCCACAAGCCTGAAAAAAATGAATCAAGGCCAATCAGATTTAACACATAGACTGAAGGAAAATTGGAATATTCTTTGCTTCCCATTGTCATTTCCAGACTGTCCCTTTACCTTCTTCACTCAGTACGATTTTTTCTTTTGAATTCCACTTGAACAAATACATTTTTCATCCAATCAAAATTACAGTAGTTTTACCTGTAGTAAATGGACTTGCAGGTCATTCTCTCTCCTTTCTCAAAGAATTCAGCACCTGGCTTGCCATCTTCCTTTCCTTCCCAAATCCTGTTCTTATACTGAAGGATCTTAATATCCATGTAGAGTCTCCTTCAAATTCCTTAGCTTTCCATTTCCTCAAGTCCCTTAAGTCACTTGACCTATTTTTCTACATCAGCCAGACATAGGGATGGTCATTCAGTAGATCTTGGCATTTTTCACAAATGTTTTATGTCCCGAATTAAAAACTCTGACATTCTCCTCTCTGACAATTACTTCTCATCATCTATTTCTCTTTATGCTTCACTCCTCCTACACTTAATCACTTTCTTTTTTTTTACTTTTATTTTTTACTTAATCACTTTCATCCAGATCTCCAATCCCTAAACTCTTTAGCACTTTTTCAAGACATTACTCCTGCTCTGAGCCCACTTTTCTCTCTCTCTCTCTAACTTCATCCCAATAGTTAGCCATTTCAACTCTACCCTGTCTTCCATTCTTGAATCTCTTGAACTCTTCTCCTATCTCCACTTTTCTCTGGACAAATCTCAGAGCTGGGTTTCTTCAGCCATCTGCTGTTTCTCTTCCCTCAATGCTTAGTACAGTGCCTGTCAGTTAGAAGGCACTTGATAAATGTTTATTGACTGACTGACTGCTTCTCTTCACAAGCCACTGAACAATGTTGGAGGAAATCTCACAATTATTCTGACTGGTCCAGCACAAATATATCAAGCTCAGCTGGGTCCTCACTGCAGCAGGTAGTCCTTTTCTTCTTCCCTAATTCATTCCCTATTTTGGTCTCCATAGAAGCAATCCCAAAATCTCTTCCCTCTTAAAGCCCTCTGCACCCTCTTCCCATCCCATCACCCACAGACCTAGGACCTTACATCTTACTTTACTAAAAAAATTAGGCCATTTGATGTGAGATCCCTCTTCTTCCTTTCTCTTTATCACAAAACACTTTGACATCATCCTTCTTCCTTTCCCCCTCTCTGACAAAGAGTTGGCCATTCTCCTTACCAAAGTCAACCCCTCTATATGTGCACTTAATCCCATATCTTCCCACATCTTCTAGCACATATCATTCTCAATTACCACTCCCTTCCTCAAATCTTCAAGCTCTCCTCATCAACTGGTTCCTTCCTTATTTCTTTCAAACATATACAAATGTCCCTCATTTTAAAAAATCTTCATGAGTCTCTACCATCTCCTTCCTTTCTCAAACTCCTGGTAAAAACTATCTACACACACACACACACACACACACACACACACACACACACTGTTTATCTTTCATCTCTTCTCACTTACTCTTCAACCCTCTGCAGTTTGACTCAATTGAAACTGTTTTCTCTAAAGTTACTAATAATCTCTCAACTGCCAAATATGATAGTCTTTTCTCAATCCTTATTCTTCTTGAACTATCAATTGCATGGATACTGTTAAATATCTTTTCCTTCTGGATACTTTCTTCTCTCTGTTGTGTGACATATCTTTCTCCTGGTTTACCTCCTACCTCTATGACCACTCCTTCTCATTTTCCTTTGTTGGTCCATCATCCACATCACCCAGTAACTGTGAGTGTTTGCTAATATTCTGGCCTAGGCCTTCTTCTTTTTCCCCCTCTGTATTCTCTAAGTAACTTTATCAAATCTTACAGGTTTACCTATGCCATTTCTATGCACATGACTTCCAGCTCTCCCTCTCTCTGTTTCTCTTTCCATGTCTCTCTCTGTCTCTCTGTCTCTGTCTCTCTCTCTCTCATTTCTTCCCTATTCAACAAACTCTAGTGACTTCTAATTGCCCCTGGGATAAAATATCAACTCTTCTGTTTAGCTTTTAAAGCCCTACACAACCTAGCCTCAACTTCTCTTTTCAGATTTGCTGCACATTACTCTCCCTCCTGAACTTTGAAATCCAGCCAAACTGGTCTTCCCCTTGTTCCTTTCACAAGGTGCTCCATGGCTATCTCCCATGCCTAGAATGTACAACTTCCTGGTGTCCCTCCCTTCCTTTATGGTGTACCTTAGGTACCACCTTCTACATGAAGCCTTTCATGATTCCTCCAACAGGTGCCTTCTCAAAGTGCCTTATGTTTAACAACTTTGCATATATTCATACTTATTAGCTTTATGTAGTATGTATTAGTATATGTACTTATATCCCCAATTAGAATGTAAATGACAAGGGATTTTTCATTTTTTATACTAGTCTTCCCAGCAAGTATAAATCATCAGTTTGGTTTTTACCACACCAAATATTTTCTCACACATACACATACACAAATAAACACAGCTGCATCACATATGCTTTAATTCTTGCATAGAATTACTACACAGGTAGATAAAATGACTTTTTTAATAAAATAAAAGTTTTAGAAAGTAAGCTCATCTCCAGCAGTATCACTGAGAGCATCTCAGGGACAACTACAGAAGCAGACAAGACAATGGGGACGGTAAGTATTTCATCTTGTTCTCAAATGGTTTTGATTTCTTCATCTAGGTCTCTAAATTTTGGAAGCTTTTAATTTCACATGTTTTTCAGTCATGTCTTATTTCTGGATTTTCTTTGCAAAAATACTGGAGTGTTTTTGCCATTTCCTTCTCCAGCTCATTTTACAGATAAGGAAACAGACAAACAGGGTTAAGTGACTTGCCCAGGTTCCCACAACTAGTAAGTGTTTGGGTCCAGATTTGAACTCAGGAAGATGAGTCTCCTAATTCCAGGCTTGGCACTCTATCCAATGTGCCTCTAATTTCACATAATTTGCACATTATAAATATTTGGAATGGCTAATCTATTTTAAAAATTGCTTTAAAATTTTTACGTGTCAATGTTATGTCTAGATGCTTCTAGATAATAGTTTGGTGTTTGATAATGCTCCAGTTCCAGTATAGTTTATATCTGTTTACTTCTCAAGGATATAAGTCTATTTTTGTAGTATGGGGATTTGTTATCTGTTTGTGAAAGATTGCTACCTTCTGATGTATTATTCTAGCAACTAGATCATGTCTTCCTAGGTATTTAGTAGGAATCAAATTTTTGAAGCCTGTAGTGATGTGGTTTATAATTTCTACCTTTTCTTTGAATAATCTGAATGATGAGTATGTATGCTCTCCTTAAGAATAGCCTTCTTATCATTTCTGGTGGTGATTATCTGATCATGAATTCTTACCATGAAGCCTTCCATTCTTCTAAACAAATCTGTGTGATTCTGCCATTTGCTTGACACTTATTTACTGACATATTATTCATTGAGTTTATGTGGGTATTGTCTCTCAAAGGCCTTTCGGTTCTACTCTTGGATCTTAGCCATTTCATAGGTTTCATCCAGAGGTAGAACATTTTCAGCTACATTAGACAAATCCAGTATTATGTACTAGTTGTCAGCCTTTATTGTTGCTTGTGAAAATAATATCGCTTAGCTCCAAAAATATTTCTTGAATTTTTTATCTATTTGGTATGTTTCTGAGAACATAAACCAATTCTCTTCCTCTTTTTGGATGAGAAAAATCTTCATCCTTCTAGGGTGAAAGGTTATTAAGAGTTTATGGATTTTGGGGGCAGCTAGGTGGCACAGTGGATAGAGCACTGTCCCTAAAGTCAGGAGGACCTGAGTTCAAATCTGGCCTCAGATCAAACGCTTGACACTTAGTAGCTGTGTGACCCTGGGCAAGTCACTTAATCCTAATTGCCTTAAAAAAAAGAGTTTATGGATTTTTATTAGAAAACTTTCTAATTAAGTTCTGAAAGCCCAACCATGCCATGGGGGAGATGAGGGCGGAGGGGGGCGGCATGGAGAGTGGAAAGAGTAGAGGGAGGCAGAAATGTAAAAATGAGGGAATACCAATTGGTCTGACATACAGTGTGGGGTTTTGGGTGCCCTGAGAAGGCTATCTTAGGTGTGAAGGCCTAGCATTATCCTCGAAATACCAATGAATTGGGCATTGTCCATTCCACTAATAGGGTTAACCCCCTGATCAGTGTGATGCAACTTCTCTTGAATCAAAAGAATAGACAAGGCAGCATAGACTTGTAGGACGATCCCATTTAGAAGCTTTGTAATGATGAACTTGGCCCAGAGGACAGAAGGCAAGTGATGTTCCTTTTTTGCTTTGATGTCACAAGAAGGCAAAATATATCAGAATAAATCAAATACACTATTTTCTGGAAATTCTTCAATGTAGATGGTAGTAACCATTAAAAGCAGACAAATCATGAGTGTACACAAAATGGACTGAAGATTTATTTGTTTTCATTGTGTACTCATAATATATCATAACAATATTGGAAATAACTCTTAACTAGTTAAAGAGAAGGCTTTTGTACTGCTTTTTGTCAATTATACCATCAGCTCCAGAAACGTATTGTAACCCAGTGGAGGGTAACTGAAAGAAATAACTTTATTCATAAGCCCTAGCTAGATGAGTTGGAATGAAGAGTTTCTAAGATCTGAAGGAGAAAAAAGTCAGGTTCTTCCAACATGAAGTCAATGATAATCTCCACTTAAGGCAAGCTCTAGAAATACTTTCTAATAGCAAAATAGAAGACAAAAATAATGATGATTATTATTCTTAAAACACATTATAAATAAGTCAAGAACCTACAGAAATAATCTTTAATAAACAGACATCATTTAACCAAGCAATAGTAAGATCTGATAATAGATACGCACCATTAGATTTGTCAACTGTCGCCAAAAGTTAGTTAACTTGGGATAGAGCCTATTGATGGTGTTTGAAAAATGATGGAGAATTGAAAAGGTATCAAGTACTGGAAAAATGTAAATGTCCTGGTTTTCCAAAAAAGAAAACAGGGCAGATTTTTTAAACCATTGGCTACTTGGCTTTGTTTAAATTCCTGGAGACAAATTCTTGAATTCATTATCTAAAGAATGGGTGAAAACACCTAGTAATAGTAGCACAGGGGCATAAGCATTTATTTAGGTTTACTATGTGCCAAGTACTGTGTAAGCTCACTATATGCCAGGCTCTGGGGATTCAAACAATAAGCAAAAGCAAAGAGAGTCTGTACTCTCAAAGAGCTTACATTCTAATAGGGTGGGTTGGAGGAAGTAACATCCAAAAGGGAGTTGAAAAGCCAGGAGTGGAAAGTACAATATGAAAGTGGGAGGATGAGGGGTGGGGAAGGGAGACAAGGGAAGAGATGGTGAGGGTACTCTGTGCTGAGGCATGGTGTTAAAGGGCAGAAAGTCAGAAGCACAGCAGAGGGGAATAAAGGTTGGCCAGCTAGGGCCTCTCCCCCAAATGGAGACCTCAGTAGGAATTTACCAATGGGAGAAAGGGAGCAAGAACAGAACAGGAATGTTCCAGGGTGAGGAGGTCCCGGGACCTGAAGAGGGTTCAAGCGTGAGGTGGGAGCAGAGGCAGGGAAGGTATTGAAGTTTTAGAAAATTAAGCAGTGGTCCTTATGAAGCACTTAGCTTATGTTCGTGAAGAACAAGTCATGTCAGACTAAGTTAATTATTATTATTATTTTTTTTACCAGTGTTGTCAGACTAGTGGATCTATAAAATGTTGAAGACATCATAATAATGACTGACATTTATATAAGGCTTTAAGTTTCATGAGCTACATTAATGTATTATCTCTTTTGAACCTCACAAAAATCCTTCAATTTAGGTATATTTCAGTCATTTTATCAGTTGTGCCTGACACTTCATGACCCCATTTTAGGGTTTTCTTGGCAAAGATACTGGAGCAGTTTGCCGTTTTCTTCTTCAGCTCATTTTATAGGTGAGGAAACTGAGGCAAAGAGGGTTAAGTGACTTGCCCAGGGTCATACAGTTAGTAAGAGTCTGAGGTCAAATTTGAACTCAGGAAGATGAGTCTCCCTGACTCCCAGGCTGGCCAGCACTTTATCCACTGCACCTCCTAGCTGCTCCTTAAACATATTACAGGTATTGTTTCCACGCCCTTCTAAAAGATTAGGAAATGGGCTCACTGGGGTTAAGTGCCCCAGGCTGTAAATTTTAGAAGCAAGACTTAAATCCAGCGTTCTCTTAAATCCAAATCCAATGTTCTTTCCACCAGACCATACCACCTGAATTTCAGCAAGGCATTTGATAAAGTTTCTTGTGATTAGCTTGTGGATGACATTAATAATTATAAAATAATATTTATTGAGCATTTTTAATGTCAGCTTTTTTACTAGGCATCTGTATCTGCTGAATCTACAATAAAGAAGGCTAAACCTATCCCTTTAGGAAAAACAAACAAACAAACAAAAGCCAACTTGTATTTTTAAAAAGACTAAAGATAGGTTATTAGTATTTCTTAGTCTTTCAAATTTAAGATAGGAAAATAATAAGACTTCAAGCTTGACAAACACTTCCGTTTAGAGTTGATCGATAACTAGAGTTAAATGACTTTAATTTTCAAGCCAGATGCTTTGTTTGTAGTAGACTTATCCCTAACTACGTATTGTTATTTCTTCCAATCTCCTAAAACTATCAAATGTCTAAGGCAGAAGTAGGCATTTTAGAATTCTCAAATTATACAAGTGAGGCCTGGAAAAATCCAAAGTCACTCAATGAGTAGTTAGCCACAGAGCCAAGACTAGAACCCAGCTCTCCTATTCCTCAGTCCATCATTTCCTTCAAACCAAGCTACCTTCCTAACAGTGTTTATACTATTAACTAACATTTTTTTAGGCTTCTAGGTGGCACAGTAGATAAGAGTGCAGGCCTGGAGATAGGAAGACCTGAGTTTAAATATGGCCTCAGACACTTACTAGCTGTGTGACCCTGGGCAAGTTACTTAACCCTGTTTCCTCCGTTGTCTCATTTGTGAAATGATCTGGAGAAGGAAACGGTAAAGCACTCCAGTATTTTTGCTGAGAAAACCCTGAATGGAATCACAAAGAGTTGAATATAATTGAAACAGCAAACCGTTTATGTATGTTATCTCATTTGAATTTGACAACAACACTGTGAGGTATATGGCATTATTACCCTTTTTATACATTGAAGCTCAGACAGGTCACACACTAGGGAAGAAATTGAGGAAATTGAGAGGATTAGGACAGCAAGTGATTAATCGTGGGAACTGAGTAAACCACACTGACTCCATCTTGTGACTCAATTCTGGAGCTAGCTCAGTTTCCTTTTTATTCATTTATGGGTCTAGTCCCAATTCTGTCCTGTGAGAAAACTTTATTCGAATATGGGAATCGAGAGAAAACTTTGTTGCATTGTTTGAACCTAGCCTTGTGTGGCCGGGAAGCTGGATCACCCCTATCTGCTGCTTGGAGACCCTCAACTAAGGTGCTAGGTTGTGCTGACCAGAAACCCAGTTAGATTGAAAGAGTGATACGAGGAGTTTTCGCACAGTTGTACATCTCAAGAAATTCATACGTCTTATCTGCAAATTGGCACCGCCGTGATCAATCAGTTATTGTTTCCATGTTCCTTTGATTGTTTGCAGATACTTTCGGGGAGTGAGACACTTCTTTTTCTGAATTCAAGGAATTGCCCCTGTTCTTACTCCCCTTACCAACTTGGAAAGTCCCTAATCTTTCATCCAGTCGGAAATCAGATTACCTAATGTATTGTTTCTTTTTAGTTAATTGGACTTACCTGATTGATTATTTTTTATGTATAAAAATCTATTTTCCTTTTCCTAGTAATTTCATTTTTTATCCTCCATACTAGTAACTGTCTGAAGCAGAATTCATACTCATTTCTTCTTGACTTTGGGGCCAGTGCTTTATCCAATATCTCCCTTATTTCTAGTAGTAGAGGGTTGAGTGATTAGAGACAAAAGGACAAATTGCCAATACAGGCACCTGAAGATTAAATATGTTAAATTTTTGGTATAGTTCCTTATGAGGCAAGACTAATTCGCCAGTCTAGCTAATGTGAAGAGAACTGTATAGTTTCAAAGAGAAGAATTATTTAAAATAGAGACAAAGGTTGTTCTAACAATAAACCATTGGTCCCAGTAAAAGATGATAATTCATGAATTTTACTTTTTGTGTTTATGAGAAGGTCCATATTTATTCAACAACCAATGTTCCACAAGAATTATTTTCATTTTTAAAAAAAAAATTTTGTAAACCTGAGAACAATCTTAAAGAGCAATCTGATGAACCAATAAAAGGAGTAATGATAAAAGCATATGTTTATGTACAACTGTGAGGTTTATAAAGTACTTTCTTCACAACAACCCTTTGGGAGAGGTAGGACAAGTATTATTATCCCAATTTTGTGAATGAGGAAACTGAGGCACAGGTAGCTTAAGTGATTTGCAGAGTTACAGCAAGTGGTAGATCAGAGACTTAAACTGAAGGCTTCTGATTATAGATATTGTTATCTTTCCATTGTACCACACTGCATCTTGGGAACAGAATTACAAATAGAACCAAATTACTTATATTTTAATAAAAGCAAAAGTACATAAATTCTAATAAAAGAATAACAATAAGATCTTAATATTTGCTTTGGGTCTCCTTCCAATATTTTTTTCCAATATTAGGTTATGTGCGTATAAGATTTTATATAATCAGTTAGTGTGCATATTGTTTTGATTCTGCCATCTTTGCTCTGAACCATAACATATAGTTCTATTTATGTTTCTTTGTATTTTTCCTATTTGTCATTTTTATGGTATGATTTTATTTCATCACATTGATATACCAAACTTTGTTTAGCAATTCTCCAGTTGTTGAATCTGTAAGCTGTTTCTAGTTACATATGTATTATAAATAATGCCACTTTGAATATCTTTGTATAAAGTTTTCACCTTTTTAAAAATTATTTTCATTGATCTCTTTTGTTATTCCATCATCTTTTTTCCCAATATATCCCTCTCCCTCTCACCCTTCCTTCAAAAGAATGATCCTGTATTACACAAAATTTTTAAAAAGAAAAAAATACATAGGTTGGAAATAACCAACACATCAGAAAGATCTCATACATATGTGGTATCCTACCCATATATTCTTCCACCTCTGCAAAGAAAGAAATGGTATGTGAGTAGAAATGAGGGAGGGGGAGATGTCTTTTCAAACCTCTTCTTTGGGGCCAGGCTTGATTGTTATCATTTGATATCATTCAGTTTTCATTGATTTGCAATTGCTTTTCTTTCCATTTACGTTTTTTAGTTATTGTGCGTAGTTCTCTTTTTTCTGCTTCCTTCGCTTTGCATATTAAGCCTTTCTGTGTACTCATTATTTTCAAATACAGTATTTCTTTATATTATTATATTAATCATTTCCATAGTACAGCAATATTTCACTGCATACTTGTTCCACATTTTATTTGTCTTTTCCTCAGTTCAGGGGCATTTATTTTGTTTCTAGTTCTTTGCTACTACAAAAAAGTGCTGCTGTATTTAATTTGGTGCATAAAGAGTCATTGATCTTCCTGGGATATATGTCTAGGAGTAGAATCTCTGGGTCAAATCTTTTCCCCCTTTTAATAGCATTCTTTTGTGTAGGGGTGTATGGGGTGTTCAGGGAGGATTAGCAACTCTGATGTGAGGGTTTGCTGAGCCCTTTTCAGGACTGCTCATCTACCTTTGATGTCCACCTGTCACCCAATTCTCACCTGTGGCTCCAAGAAGCTGTAGTATGCAGAGTGGCCACACCCTTGCAAAACTAGCTCAGCAGATAGGCTAACCCAGGTTAAGGGTAATCAATAGGTTTCACACCCATCGGTGAGTTAAGGGGTTGTCTACTCTGAGCATGTGATGACTTCCCTAGGCAGAATGGTGGGAACAGTGTGTCCAATGGACAAGGGTGGCTGAAGTTAGCACTGTGGAGCACTTAGAGCTTGGTCAGACATCAAAGACACCAAGGTCATCCACTGCGTCCCAGGTCATCACCAGTTGTCCTGATTTTTGTCTTGCCATTGGACTTTGATGACTCTGGAAGAGAGAATGAAGTCAATGACTTTGCGTAACTCTGCCTCTCTTAAATCCAATTCTCATGCAAGTCAAGACATCATCCTGTGATGTCATTGGTCCTCTTCAAAAAAAAGACCAACAACAGTAACAACAACAACAACAACAACCTTTTTTTTTTTTTGAGTTGAAGAACAGCTCAAGAATTCTTTCATTTAAGTCCTACTTGGATGTCTATCTCATTATAGCGTGGAGATGACTCTAGGTTCTTGGAGGCTATGTCAGAGCAAGAAAAAACTCTGGTGAATCTTATCACACTAGAAAAAAACATAAGTACAAGCATGGTGACAGACTCTGTATGTCTTTCCTCAAAGCCAAGTCTGAAGAGACTTATCATGGGTCAGCTTCAAAATGGAGGATGTGTGTATGTGTGTGTGTGTGGGGGTGTCTATAGGTTTGGGGAATAGTAACTTCAGAAGACTATCCAGTGGAAAATAATCATTATTTGTATTAAGGGAGGGAGCACCCATTCTGCTAAAAACATAGATCATTTATTTTTTTGATTTTATTTTTTAAAAATTTATTTTGATTTATCAACAATCACTTTCATATGCTTTTAAGTTTAAAATTTTCTCCCCTCCTTCCCCACCACTCTTTCCAGGATGGCACACAATCTGATATAGGCTATATATATCTATATATCTCTCTCTCTATATATACACATACATATACACACACATATATACACACACACATATATATATACATACACACACACACACACACACATATATATATATATATATACATTCCTATTAAACATATTTTCACATTAGTCTTGTTGTAACGAAGAATTAGAACCCATAGGAGGAACTACTAGAAAGAGGAAACAAAACACAACAGAAGAAAAAAAATAGCAAATAGTATGCTTCGATCTGCATTCAAACTCCATAGTTCTTTCTTTGGATGTGGATAGTGTTTTACATCATGAGACTTTTGGAGATGTCTTAGATCCTTGTATTGCTGAGAAGGATTAAGTCTATCAATGTTAGTCATCGCACAATGTGGCTGTTACTGTGTACAACATTCTTTTGGTTCTGCTCACTTCACTCAGCATCGGACCACACGAGTCTTTCCAGGTTTTTCTGAAGTCAGCCTGTTCATCATTTCTTATAGCACAATAGTATTCCATTACATTCATATACCACAACTTGCTCAGCCATTCCCCAATTGATGGGCGTCCTCTCAATTTCCAATTCTTGGCTACCACTAGAAGAGCTGCTATAAGCATAAAATCATAGATCATTTATTGAAGTAATAATATACCTGGGGCCATAAGATCATTGCTTTATAGTTTTAAGAGACCTCAGAGTCATCTAGTCCAACTCTCCTACTTTATAGATGAGAAAACTAATGACAAAAAAGTGGCAGAGCTGAGATATAGCCCTAATAGTCTGATCACTATATCAAAGGATATCATTAGGTTATTTCTCAACTCTAATTAGCTGATATAATATTTACTGTTTGATTGCACTACCAAAATATGACACTAATTAGCAGTTCCATTACATGTACTAGCTTGCCTGCATCCCCAGCCTTAACAATGACTCTATCATTTTAAATTATCTTTGTCATGCCAATTTGTTATACGTAATAATGTACCTCAAGGTTCTTTTAATTTACATTTCTCTGATCATTATGAAATTTGAAGAGTGTTTCAATTTTAATGAACAATTTGTCTTTCATCATTAAAAGACTGTTCATATCTTTTTATCTCCTTAGTGGAGAATGGATTTTACTCCTGTATATCTCTGTCAGTTTCTTATATGGTCTGGATATCATATTTTGTCCAAATATTTACTGCAAAGAATATCTCTCAATGATTTCTTTTAACTTTATTATGATATAATTTTTGTTGTATAAAATACTATTATCTTTTTATAATAAGATTCATCAGATTCAAGCTCTGACCTGCTCAGCATCTGACCTTGGCCTGAGCTGATTAATTGGTCCCTCAGGGAATCTAATGATCTGACTTGCAAGCACTTACCATATTAATCCCAAACTTAGTGCAGACCTCCCATTAGCCCACTGCAGCTCAGAACTCTCAGGCTCAAGCCATCCATAAGTCTCAGTCTTCTCCATTAGCAGAAGGCTGTGCCTTCACATCCATCCCTACCTGATTTTTTAAAAACAATGATTCCTTTCCCTAATACTTTGTAATAGTGAGTTTATCAAGCATTAGAATAGTTTATGTAGCTTTGGTTATAATCATGGATTACCTATTCTATTCTTTTGATCTAGATAGCAAAGTGGCACAGTGGATAGAGCTTTGGACTGACAGGAAGTCCTGAGTTCAAATCTGGTCTCAGATAATAGCAAGGTGACCCTAGGCAAATCACTTAATCTTTTTGTGCCTCAGTTTCTACTTCTGTAAAATGTCTTTCCCAGGACTATTATGAGATGTAAATGAGATAATGTATGTAAAGTGCTTTGCAAACCATAAAACTATATAAATTCTATTATTACTATTACCTGTTTGGTTTTTTTTTTCATATCTTAGGCACAAAAAACCTAGAAACTATAAGATTCCTTAGAGATCATCTAAGCCAGCCTACTCAATGTATAGGTAGTATAAGTATACTATATGAGTATAGCAGAACCAGGTTTTAAACTTATATCCTTTGACTCTATTCTTTCTACTACCCTTTTATGCAATAATAAATTTATGTCATACACATGTTTAAATATAACAGGGGAAATCCCCCTTTATCAGTTTTTTTCCTAACAGTTTCTCTATTTTCTTCCCATTTGTTTTACATGAATGGTTGTATAAATATACAATCAAACAGGACACGTCAGATTGATGATGAAGAGTATTGACAAGAAATGCTGGTTTAGAAAAGTATCCAATTTTCTTGCATTGGGCAATTAATTAATCAATTAATTAATAGCTTGTGATCACCTTTGCCTTTTTTAAAAATGATATTTATTATGTAACACCACAGAAACATTTTTGTTGAAGGATATTTGACATGAATATACCTTGTGGATCATAAATTGTATTAACTCAAATAAATTGACACTGATCTAAGTTGGATAGAGATTTACAGAGACAAATGAATGCCATCACATGAAAACTAATTGCTGGAAAGCTCATTTTGTGGTTTTCCAATTTTATTTATGTAAATTTATCATATCAATCCTTTCAGGATTTGTACTAAATCACACTACTGTTGGGGACTCTGATTCATCAAAAAAAAAAAAGATTCAAAATGTCAAATTCTGTGTTGGCAGAAATTGAAAACCATATTTTCCAGGAGATGACAGTGACAGGATATCTTTAAGATACAAGATAAATTCTAATAGTTTCATGAGAGTTTAGAAATGTGGAAATAATCAATGGTATCATTCCCAATGATATGTGATAATCCAGGCAATATAATGGGACAAAGTATAAAGCTAAGAGAATCTGACACAGTTTGAATTGAAGCTCTAGTAAAATGTGAGATCCTTGAGGGCAAGAATTTCACCTTTTTGTATTTGCATATCTAGTGCATAGCATAATCCCTCACCCATAGGAGGGGTTTAATAAAGCCTTGTTGAATTATCAATTGAGTTCTTGAATCTTAATATGAAGGGCAAACAAGTTGGTTGGGAATGTGACTATAAAAAGTTTGAGAGGCATAATTTCTCGGTAATTTATCATTTTATTAATTGTAGCTAGCAAATAATTAATGAAAGGAAGGTCATTTGGCTATCTCTCATAAACCAAAGATGCATCCTGGTGGCCTCTTGATACTAACATACCCTTAGAAAAGTAGGTGTTCCCAACAGGTATTAATCAACTCTGATTGATTAACAATTAATTAGAGAATGAATATTATAATGATAGGTACACCTATTTTAATGAGGGGCTGGGGAATATGACTTTGATTATGTCAGTCTTACTCCCAGACCTCCACTCCCTCAAGTCTAGGGCAATATAAACAAGACACCTACCCCCACCTAAGCCCAAGTACAACAAAATGGGCTGGAATTCACCTAGACTAGATTCATTTTTTTTACTCTTAATCAGAACTAAGCTTCCCAATTGGGTGGAATCTGAACAAAATTGAAGAGAATGTTAAATCCAATCTCATTATCAGCCATATTCTTCAGAGGCTGATTTGACCTAGCAAAGAATGAGGAAATAGGAAGGGAAAAGATCCTGGATCTCCCCAATATTAACAATTGGTTATTTAATAATCTTTTCTCTTGGAAAGTAGAGCTGAGGAATTAAGTAATAAAATTCAGACAGAAGTGGAAATTATTATGTTGAAAAATTAAATATAATTGAAATAACAAAAGAATCAAGTTAGAAAGCCAGTAGCATTTCTGAATCAGTCCCACAGGCTTATGTTGATCTGTAATAGGGTACTCTACTAATCACAGCTGGGGGTCCAATGGCTCATATCTGACATAAGAAACATGCATTTGAGAACAATCCCTTGATGGCATTTTAATTTTGTGAAGATAGCAAAATGCAAGTACTGTGACTATTTCAGTCCTTTGACATATTCTGTGTTCAGCTTATAATTATTGACTAAAGATTCATTTTCCTCAGGCCAGTGATGCATGTTATAATTTTATGGCCTCACTACAAAACAGGCAGGAAGTTGAAAGATAAATTAAGAAAAGCTTGTGCTTTCAGAAGCTGGAACTAAGCTTAATGTCAATGAAGGATCCAACTTTAGAAGGAACTAAAGTTCTTCAGAATAACAATTGTAAATAAAATCTTTTCTTACTGTGAGACTTGGATTTACTATTGACATCACCACCAGTTTCATAAACATTTCCTTAAAATTAAATAGACAGACAGAATCACTGGCAAAGAGATCTTACAGTCTATTCTATTAAATTCAATGAGCATTTATTAACTGCTTACTATATGCCAAGCATTGAGGAAACATAAAATTTAAAAAGTCCCTGCCCTGATGGAGTTTACATCCTTCAGGGGTGTGTTTTTTTTGGGGAGGGAAACAGGGTACAAGATATACATAGTCTATTAAATGCAAAATATGCACAAAGAAATTTCTAAGAGGAAGGCACCAACAACTAGAATGATCAGGTTAGGCCTCCGCTAGCAGGAAACTGTTGTTTGTCCTTTATCTTTAAGGAGGACCAATGACATCACAGGGTAATATCTTGACTTGTGCATAGATTGGATTTAAGTGAGGCAGAGTTGCACAAAATCATCAATCAGCCTCACTTTCTCTTCCAGAGTCATCAAAGACAGTGGCAAGACAAAAGTAAGGATGACTGGTGATGGCCTGGGATGCAGTGGATGACTTTGGCATCTTTGATACCTGACCCAGATCTAAGTGCTTCACTGAGCCAGCTTTAGCCTTCATGGCTGTTGGAACAAATTGTTCTCATCCACCCATTCTGCTGGGGAAAATCTTCACACTCTTGGGGTAGACACCCCTCCTTAACTCACTGACATTTGAGGCCTATTAGTTATTTTCCATCTGATTTAGTCCATCTGCTGAGATGGTTTACTGGGGCGTAGTTGTGTGATTCCAGCTTCTTGGAGCCACAGGTGAGAGTTGGGTGAGAGATGGACACCAAAGGTGGGTGGACAGCCCTGAACACTAGAGGTGCCAGTCCTCCTGAACACCCCATATAACCCCAGGAAACAATTGCTATTTGAAAGAAGCTAAGAGTTTTATCAAGAAAAGGCAAAGAAGGAGTGCCTTCTAGACATGGAGTCCAGCCTTTGCAAAAGACCTTAGCTTAAAAAGGCCAAGGTCTCTCACTACATCCTGGGCTATCAGCAGTCATCTTGACTTATGTCTTGCCACTGGACTCTGATGACTTTGCAGGAAAAAGTGAGGCTGATGACTTTGCACAGCTCTGCCTCACTTAAATCCAATTCTCTTGCAAATGAAGACATCACTGATGTTCTTGGTCCTCTTTGAGAACTAAGGATGAACAACAGCAGCCATAGCCTTTGCAAAGGCATAGAGATGGAAAATGAATTGTGGTATTCAGGGAACATTTAGTCTGGCTGCAACATAGAGTAGATGAATGAGAGTTCCATACAGAAAGTCTGGAAAGGTAGGCCAGATTCATATTGGGGAGGGCTTTAAAAGCCAAACAGAGGAGTCTGTGTTTTATTCTAGAGGAAGGAAAAAGCCATTGGAGCCCCTTGATTAGATGGTCAGATCTGTGATTTAGGAATATCAATTTGGTATGTGTGGTGAATAGGAATATCAATGTGGAGAGAGTGAAAACCAAAGACAGGCAGAACATTTAACAAGCTACTGCAGTCATCTAGGTTAGAGGTGATCAGGGCCTGAAAAAGGTTGGCTGCCATGTGAATGGGGAGATGCATGGGAACAATATTATTGTTGTTGTTCAGTCATTTTTCAGTCAGATCAGACTCTTCATGACCCCATTTGGGGTTTTCTTGGCAGAGATACTAGAGTGATTTGCCATTTCCTTCTCCAGTGAACAATATTAGGTTCATAGATTTAGACTCAGAAAGAACCTGAGAGGTCATCTTACACTATCATTTTTATTTTACAGTGAGTCCCAGAGAGATGTGACTCACCCAAGTTCATGTAAGTAGGAGGTGGCCACATGGGGACTTGAACCCAGGTTATTTGCCTACAAATCCAGTAATCTTTTCCACTCTATCACTGATTAGATGGTAGATGTGATGGTATGGAGAGAGAAGAGTTGAAGATGACTAGTTAGTGAACTTGGTGACTAAAAGGATAGTGGAGTCCTCCATGAAAATGGGAAAGTTAGGAAGAAAGGAGAATTTGGGGGAGGGGAGTTAATGAGTTCTGCCTTGAGAGACACTTGTGGCAATGGAATACACCATGGAGAACACATAGGGAAGATGGAGGACAATAGGATAATCAAGGAGAAACTTGATGAAGAGAAATAGAAGCAGCTGAATAGAAGAATCATTACAAAAACATAATTAAACACACAAGGAAGTAAGGCAACACCAAGGTACACAAAGAATTTCTGGCGGTATGATGTGGTAGGTAGAGTGCTAGATTTAGAGTCAGGGGATCTCAGAATGAATCTGGCCTCTAGCACTGATTACCTGGATGATCCTGGGCCCCTTTGGGCCTCAGTCTCCTCACCTGTAAAATGGGAATGATAATGCTAATAGTCATGATAATAACAATAACGATAATGCTAATAATCTTACAAGACAGAGCCCCATAAACCTAAAAGGACTAAATGAATGGGAACTATTATTATTGTGGCTACGACTACTGCTTGCAAAGCCTTGTAAGAGAATCTAACAACAACAAAATCTAATTGTTCATATTTATATAATGCCTTAAAAGCGTAGATACTTTGGTCACATAAAGAGAGGACAGGACTCATTAGAAAAGACTCTGATGTTGGGAAAGACTGAAGGCAAAAGGAAAAGGGGCAGCAGAGGATGAGATGGACAGATAGTGTCATGGAAGCAACGCACATGAGCTTGGACAGACTTTGGGAGATAGCGGTGGGGAGAAGGGCTTTGCATGCTATAGTACATAGGGTCACGAAGGGTTGGGCATGACTGAACACGTGAACAGCAATAACTAAAAGCTTACAGAGTTCTTTCTACCCAGCAACTCAAGGAAGCAGGTTGTGTATTATTATCCCCAATTTATAGATAAGAAGACTGAGGTTCAGAGAGGATAAGTGACTACTGCAGGAAGCAGGTAGGTGGCACAGTGGATAGAATACTAGGCCTGGAGTCAGGTAGACAAACCTGAGTTCAAATCCAACCTTATATACTTACCAGCTGTATGACCCTGGGTAAGTCACTCTCTCTGCCTCAGTTTCCTCAACTGTAAAAGAGGGACAATTATCGTGCCAACCCTCACAGGGTTGTTGTGAGGACAAAATGGAATGATATCTGTAAAATACTTAGCACGTTGCCTGGTACAGAGTAGGCTTTTCATAAGTGTTTGTTTCCTTTCGATCATTTATCTATTTCACTGTTGCCTCAAATAGGAGGGGATAAAGAAGAGTGTGATTGATTCTCTGTGGGAATCTTGGTTTTTTACCATTCAGTTTAGAGGCCCTGTAATACAATTCAGTTCTGTTAAATTTCTGTACACTTTACTTAAATGAGAAACTACGTGATAGGATTTGGTGCTATGTAGGCTAGGGAGTGGAAAATGTGGGACATGTCCTTTTAAGGTGTGGATGGTTCAGAATGGTCTCAAAGTAAAATTAAATGTTTATCTTCAGTTTATTCCACTCATCTGCTTGCACTACTGCTGAGTCTTGGCTTTTCTCAAAGATTTATTAGTTCGGAGGCACATTCATCTGAACACACGGATGGAGGGCTGTGTTGTATGACTAGGCGAGTTGCTGCAGGCCTGGGGCAGATCTCAGGCTGAGAGTTTGGAATCCCTGGTTTAGCATGGATTTCGCTTCAGCGGAAGGTGGGGAGGCCACCTCACCAGATTGGTGTGGCAGACTACGAGGTCAGAGCTGGAGCCAGGCAAGACACTCCCTTTATGCTGACCAGGCTAGTTTAGTCAGCAAGGGTATCTTTATAACCACTTGGTATGAAAGGGTCTTTAAGTGAAGTAGAACTGAGTTAGTGAGAATTGTTAATCAAACACTATTTCCTTCGGAAATGTACAGCCAGGTATCTGTGGAGAAAGTTGCACTGAGCTGGGTATAAAGAAGCCTGAATAATCTCTTCAGAAATCGGTACCAAGGAGCTTGATTAAACAAATGAATATATTATATAATAGTTAGAGAATCATAGCATTTCAGGGCCTGAAGAGCCCTTTGAGAGCTGTTTCTTAATTAGTTGTTTCTTTGCTGTAATGGCTAATTCTTATTGATTTAGTAATAGAATTAATTTAACTCTATTTGATGTTTATTTAGCTGTTTAAGCTTATCTATTCCTTATAAACCAGAAGTAATCTGAATGCTGATTTAAAATGTCTTAGCATTCAGTTGATATATACCCGAAGTTTCCAGACCTGTGTTATTAGATAACAGGCCCCATCTCACCCCTGGTGGCTAAGTATTGAAGGATGAGGTGCCGTTTCTAGCAGGGATTTCTAGAAATAAACTGTAAGTCACCTCAATCTGCTCAAAAGCTCAAATAAAGTAGTGTAGTGGCATCACAATGCCCTTGAATTCAGAGTTTAAAGGCATGACAGGCACTCTACTCTGATGTAGGGATTATGAAAGCTTCTTTCTAGTATTTAGGGGTGGGAGTAGAAACAGGGTACAGAAAGGATAGATGGAGATAAAAACATAGACCCTACAGTAGATTTGCCTGGTGGCCAACTTTTTGCAAAAAGGGATAAATATCCAGCTAGGCCTGGAGTCAAGAAGACTCATCCTCATGAGTTCAAATCCGGCCTCAGACACTTATTAGCTGTGTGACTCTGGGCCAGTCACTTAACCCTGTTTGGAAAAAGAAGTAGCAAACCACTCAGTATCTTTGCAAGAAAGCTCCAAATGGGGTCATGAAGAGTCAAATACCATTGAAACAACCAAACAACAACAACAAC
The DNA here is from genome assembly GCF_900497805.2 of Vombatus ursinus. Lineage (NCBI taxonomy): Eukaryota > Metazoa > Chordata > Mammalia > Diprotodontia > Vombatidae > Vombatus > Vombatus ursinus. The sequence continues at coordinate 9,681,647 of NW_020940360.1, read as the reverse complement.
ATTGGAAGATGGAGTTTCCACATTAGGAGTTCTCTATGCTAATTAAATCACAGGTCTCATTGAAAATATATCTATCTACATATCTATATCTATCTATCCATCCATCCATCCATTTATCTGTCTGTCTATCTATCTATCTATTTATTTATCTATCTATCTATCTATCTATCTAGCCTCTCTCCTTGTTTAGAATCTAGAGGGGATTTGATGAGGAGGAGGTGATTTGAGTGATTTTTTTCTTTTATTATTTTTTCTTTTAAGGCAGAGCAACCAGAGCTTTGCTCCAGCATGGGAAATTGTTTATATATATATATATATATTTTATTAACACCTTTTGTTTCTACATAACCTTCAATTCTGAGCATATCTGTCTCCCCCCCTACTCAGCAAGCCATCTCCGGTAAGAAAAAGAAAGAGAAAAAACGTAAGTCCAACAAAATTAATCAGCACAACAACTGTACCTGAGAATACATGGTAAAATTTCACACCCATAGTCCCCCTCCTCTACAAAGAATGGAGGAGCAGTCATTTTTTCATTCCTACCCAGGCCAAGGTAATTGTTTTTGCTGCTGTCACAACTTTCATACCCATCCTCTTCTCTCCACTCCCACAGCCACCATACTATTATAGTTCAGGACCTCATCACCTCTCACTGGACTATTTTAATAGCTTCTAATTGGTCTCCTTGCTTCAAGTCTTTCCGCACTTTAATTCATCCTCTCCTTAATCACCAAAGTAATTTCTTTAAAGTGTAGTTCTACTTTTGTACTATTTAATATACTCCAGAGGCTCCTGATTACCTCTAGGATCAAGCATAAGTCTCTCTGCCTGGCATCTAAAGTTTTTCTCAATCTAATCTAAATTTACCTTTCCAGCCTCATCACATGTTATTCACCACCATCCTCCCCCACCAATTTTTAGTCCAGTTAAACCATCATTCTTGCTATTGCTCAACCACAGTGTCACATCTTTTGTCTCTGCCTTTGTGCTGGCCTTCTTTTATGACAGGCAGGCACTCCTTCTTCACTTTCAACTCTCAGAACCCTTCTTTCCTCCAAAACTCACTTCAGGTGCCATCTTCTGCATAAGACCTTCTTGTTCTCCAAAGCTGCCAAGGTTTACCTCCTTGCCCTCCCCCCACAAGGTTTCCTTGTATGTTTTGGATATACTTTTTATGTGCATGCTCTCTCCTCCACTAAAATGTAAGCTCCTTGAATAGATAATATTGCATCCAAGTTGGTTGTTTCCTTTTAATTAATTGGCCTTATTTGAGTATTTTTAATGTATAAAAATATGTCTTACCCTATATTCAGGGTCTAGCCCCAAACTGAGGAAGAGATCTGGTCTCATTTTGTTAGCAATGGGTATGCATTGCTTAATATACTGAAATGCTCAGAAGCTCAAGTCTTTGTTTCTTCATTCATTTCATCTTTTACCCACCCCCATAGATAATATATCAATAAATAAGTAGTTAGATTACATATATAGCTTGAAGGCATACAAAACTCTGTATACCTTATCTTGTTTGATTTATCTTCATTTCTCTTGATTTATTTTATTTTTCATATGAGTTCTCTTACTTGATCCTCACAACAACTGTGTGCGGTAGGAGCTATTATACTCCTATTTTACAGATGGGGAAATTGAGGCAGACAGAGTTGAGGTGACTTTCCTATGATCACACAGCTAGTCAATGTCCAAGGTCCATGTTTACTTGGGTCCAAATTCAGCCCTCCTGCTCACTGCTCCCAGCTGTCCCTTTGTGTCCCCGGTACCTGGCACATAGTAGGCACTCCATAAAATCTTCTTAATTAATTACTTAAAGCCTGATCAAGTTATAACACAGTGTTCAGTTACGTTTTTCTGTTCTCTCCATTTACTACTGCCCTCTATATTTTCCTGGTTCTGCTTGCTACACTGTGCTTCAGTTCATAAATACCCTCTTATTAGGGCGGCAAGGTGGCACAGTGGATAGAGTGCCAGCCTGGGAGTCATGAAGCTGTTAGTTTAAATCCAGCTTCAGATACCTATTAGCTGGCAAGTTACTTAACCTTTGTCTGCTTCCATTTCCTCATCTGTAGGGATAATAATAGCACTTGTCTCCCAGGAATGTTGTGAGAATAAAATGAAATAATATTTATAAAGTGCATTATAAAACTTTAAAGAACTATAAAATGAGTTATTATTTTTCTTTGCATTCTTCATATTGATATTTTTCTTGTAGACCAATAATATTCCATTATATAGATGTGCCATAATTTAGCTAGTCATATTGAGATCCAAGGGATTTAAATCCAGGGATTTTATCCAAGGAAGTTTAAATGGATGTCAGTTTTTTCCCCCCTCCTGACAAATCTCCATGGTATAGGCATTCAAAATTTCATTTATCATCATTAAGAAAAATAAGAAAAATAAAGTTTCCAATGAGCTTGGGGAGAAGGTAGAAAACTGAGAATAGAAGGGCATCTAGATTCTAGTCCCAGCTCTACTAACTAATATCAATAATCAATCAGTAATCATTATTATTAAACACCTATTATTTCCAACTAGGTGGCACAGTGGATAGAGCACTGGGCATGGTGTCAGGGAGACCTGAGTTCAAATCCAGCCTCAGATACTTACTAGCTGTGTGACCTGAGCAAGTCACTTAACACTGTTTGCTTCAGTTTCCTCATCTGTAAAATGGGTTGGAGCAGGAAATGGCAAATCACTCCAGCATCTTTGCCAAGGAAACTCCAAATGGGGTCACAAAGAGTTGGACACGATCAAAACAACTGAACAACACCAACAAAAATATGACAGAAACTGTAGTAAGTCCTGAAGATGCAAAAAGTTCCTTGCCTTCAAGGAACTCATTGAACAAATAATTTCAATTTACTTAAACTCAGTTTCCTCATCTGGAAACTTGACTGGATTGGAACAAACAATCTCTAACATCTTCTAAAAGAAGATAAAATCTTCTAAAAAAGTATGACTTTAAGGAATGAAAAGAGAGATACAATGGGAGCCTGGTCAAATGGAGACCCATCCACAGAGCATCCACAGGTATTCCGTTTCCCCTACACCCACGAAGAAGGGAAGGCATTTGATTGGCTCCTGAGCCAGAACTGAGAACATATTCAAAGGGTCTCAATGGCCCAATGTATTTGCTCTTTCTTTCCTGGCTGACTTCAATTAAGAGAGACATGCTGTTAAGTCAGAATAGCTACGTGTTCTCTGAATCAGGGACCAGGGCCCTCATACCTCATCACACCTATCCCAAAGCAGGGTCCTCATCCTGGTAGCAGGCAGGGTATTTTGCACATGCTCTGAAGATGCAGCTTCATTGACCAAGCCTCCGTAACAAAGAGGAGGAAAGGAAAATTTTCTAAAATGCAACAATTTTTATGCGTGTATGGTTGTTAGAAAGTTTTAGCAACTAGGAAAGAGACCACTGCTCTGCATTTTCCTTGCCTGTCTGTCTCATAGCATCCTGAAGATGAATCATTGAGTAGCTTCATGGTGAGAAAGGATCTCAAGGGAGGGAATAATTACACACAAGAGAGTGGCATAAATCAAGTGAAAACTGTAGGGAATTTAAATCATTCTCTGAGAAACCATTCTCTGTGCTTTTCTTACTAGTTGAGAACTGGCTCCATAAAATGGATGGAAAGTAATGAAATTAGAAAGAAAGCCTAAGTGTTTTTTAATTAATGACCAAGGAAGCTCAAATTATAGACTGATTATCAATTTTACATCTAGGTTACAGGAGTAATATATCTATATCTATCTATCTATCTATATATATATAGCATAAAGTGAATTTTTCTATGATGAAATGTCTCTCAAATTGTCTTTCATTATGAGATTGGAGATGCATTTCCTTTGGGGAAAAGTCATTACAGAGCCATAGGTTATCAGAGTTCAGAGGGATCATAAAGGTCATATAGTCTAACCCATAACCCCAAAAGAAAATTCTTTACAGTGTAACCAGAAAGTGGTCATCAGCTCGTGCTTGAGAACCTCCAGTAAAGGGGAACTTAGCACCTTCTATGACACCCCATTCCATTTTTAGACAACTCAGATGATTAAGGAACTTTTCTTGATATTTTCCTGAAAAATTTTTCTTGGGAACTACCAATTGCTTCTCCTTTTGCTTTCTGGGGCCATGTAGAACAAACATGTTCTGGCTTCCATGTGGCAACCCTACCAACTCATGTCTCCTTTGCTCTCTCCTGCCCAAGTCAGAATAAACAAACTAAATCCTCTACGACAATGTTGTCATGTGAGAGAATTTAGGATGGTTGCCAGCTCATTGCATTCTATACTTTATACCCTAGTTGGTCTTATACATGGAGAAGAATTGCCAGCTCACTTTTCCTATTTAACAGTTTACATCATGTTGTAATACTCCAGGCTCATCTATTCCACTGCTGTCATCCACCACTGAGCAAACTTGGACCAAATTATTTCTTCCATGTTTGGGGAACTAAGGAGGTCTAACTCTACAGCAATCTCTTTTAAACTTTGTTCTTCTTTCTTTTACTCCAAAAGTCTTTTTATATTGGCTAATTATGACATAGTTACTTCATTTGTAGGTGCCACTGTCCATCACTTCCTCATATATTTGAAAGACTTTAAAGACCATCTAATCCAGCTTCTTCATTTTACAGATAAGCAGATGAAGAAATGAGGCCAAGAGGCTAAATGACTTGCCCAAGGTCACACAGCTAGTAAGTTGAAAATCAAGGCTTTGCACTCAGATCCTCTTACTCTGAATCCTTAAATCTAAGGCTTCAGGTTATGTAAAACGAATCCCTTTTCTCCTTAATCGTTTCAGTTTATTTGAGATTTTGTGTATTCAGAGGTGCCTATATCAATATGAATTTTGGAGTATTTAGTATGTATTCTATTCAATACATATTTATTAAAGTACCTACTATGTACAAGAAAATGTGTTCTGTGCTGGGATTGAATTTTTTTTTTAAGAGACATAGTTCCTTCCTTATAAGAGCTTACAGTCTGATAGAGGGAATAAAATGAATACACATATAAATATTATACAAGGCAGAATATGTAAGGCGCAAAAATGTGGTATAATAAACTAATCCATTAATCAATTAATATTCATTAATTATTTATAATGAACCAGAGAAAGGCAAAAACAGTACCTTCCCTCAAGGAACTTAAATTCTAATGGGAGAGACATTTACACCAAAAAGGTTTAGGTAGGATACATATAGAGTAGATACAGGGTAACATAGAAAAAAAAAAGGTAGCAATGCCTAGGAGTAAGGTGAGGGTTCAGGGAAGACTGGGAAAGGTCTTAGACAAAGAGTTATGAGAAATTCACCTTTCCAACTGAACATATAACTGCCATTATGATTTGTGTGTGTATGTGTCCAGACCTGTGCTTTCTTTAGTGCAGGAAGCTCCCTGTGAAGAGACCTCCTCTGTCAATGCAGGTCTCCAATTGTTTCTCAATTTATGGTTGAGAATGTAACTGACTTGCCCAGGGTGGCACAGTCAGTATGTTTTAAAGGTAGAATTTGACAACTTGAAAACTAATCTTCTGACTTTAACTCTGGGGCCCATTTGCTCTGCCACCTTGCCTCTTGAGGGTATTTTTAGTGATATTCCTTATCATGTAATTACTTATTTTGGTTTCTTTGTTTGAAGGGATTCAAATAAAGTGATCCTTTTTCTCTAAAATGTACAAATTTCACACATACCTTCATATTTAGATAAGAGTGTGAATTTACCACTAGATGGAACTCGAGATCATTTCATCTTACCTAGAAAAAGTTAAATGACTTACCAAGGCCACATAGGTAATTAGCAGGACTGTGATTTGAACTCTAGGTCCTTGCCACTAAAATCAGTACTTTTTACAGTATACTATGGTCTATGCCTGGAACATAGTAGACCATTGAGACTAGGTGCCACAGCAGAGAGAGCACTGGTCCTGAAGTCAGGAACATCTGAGATTGAATCCACCTTTTGACACTTACTAGCTGTATGATCCTGAAATTGTCTGCCTCAGTTTCCCCAACTATAAAATGGGGATAATACTAGCACCTAACTCACTGTTGTTATGAAAATCAAATTAAATAATATTTGTAAAATGCCTGGCACACAGTATTGTTGTTGTTGAAACATTTCAGTAATATCTAATTCTTTATGACAACATTTGGGGTTTTATTGGCAAAGATACTGGAGTGCTTTGCCATTTGTTTCTTCAGCTCATTTTTCAGGTGAAGAACTGAGGCAAACAGGGTTAAATGACTTGCCCAAGGTCACAGAACTAGCAAGTCTCTGAGGCCAGATTTGAAATCAGGAAGATGTCTTCCTAGATGCTCCTAGCACATAGTAGGCACTTGATAAACATCTGTTTCCTTCCTTCCCTTAAAAATGATCACTAATTTATATTTATAGCTGTATTTTATATTTGAATGTAACATTTATGACATGAATTTGTTGTAGCAACATGTTAATGAATTAAAGTATTAATTTTGGGTGAGTGAATTTGAGGATACAAGACAGTCTATCATTTTATTTGATATGGTACTCTAATCTTCTCTCCAGCATTGTAATTTTATGTTGTTTTATTAGCCTAAATTGAAGCATTTTTTAAATTGAATAAACTTTACTTTTTAATTTTTTAAAATGTATTTTTTGAATTATCAACAATTACTTCAATTTCCATTGTTTTACTATATATTTAGGAAAATGTTTAATTTTTTTAAAAGTAGTATTTTATTTTTTCCTAGTTATATGTCTAGACAACTTTTAGCAGATCCAGAATGGTTGGATCAGTTCACAGCTCCGCCAACAGTGCATTAGTATCCCAATTTTCCCACATCCTCTCCAAAATTTATCATTTCCCGTTTTTGTCACATTAGCCAATCTGATAGATGTGAGGTGGTACCTCAGAGTTGTTTTAATTTACATTTCTCTAATCAAAAATGGTTTAGAGCACTTCTTCATATCCCTATAGATAATTTTTGTTTCTTCATCTGAAAACTACCTGTTCCTATTCTTTGACTATTAATCAATTGGGAAATGGCTTGCAGTTTTATAAATCTGACTCAATTCTCTTTATATTTGAGAAATGAGGCCTTTGTCAGAGACACTTACTGTAAGGATTATTTCCTAGCTTTCTGCTTTCCTTCCAATCTTGGTTGTATTGGCTTTGTTTGTGCAAAAGCTTTTTAATTTAATATAATCAAAATTATCTACTTATATTTTGTAATGCTCTCTATCTCTTGTTTGAAAACTGATGGATTTTTAATGATGTTTTAGTACTCATCCTTCCTTCTAATTATAATATCCTATTAATTTAACTGCTTGTGTTTTTAAAATGCATTTTCTTCCTCTTGAAATCTTTTTTAGTTTTAGCCTTTTTGCCTTATTTTCCTCTGATACTCCTCCCCAACTTTGATAATTGTTATGTTCTCCAGATTTAATCTGCAAAGCTACCTCAACCTCCAACCATGATAGGAGAATTTACCTTTTACTACATTCAGGTCCCTGCACTTATGTAGATTTTGGGGGAATAAGACTGGTTCCAATTAGATTTCAGTCCCTTTTTCTTTGGGAGTGGGACTGGCTTCCTTCTGCAATTCTATCCTTGACTTTTATTCTTTACTTCTCCTGCTGAGTTGAATCAGCTTCTACCACTTTTTGCAGGGTTGGAGGAGAGTGGGTTGATGCTTTTAGGTACAGTATTTATAGCCTTGTTACCCCTTAACCTAGGGTTTCCCCTACATAGAATCAGGCCCAATTCCCTTCCCTCAACTGAGTCATGACTCTTCATGTGGCTGGGAAGGGTCAATGTCTGTTGAAATGAAATGGAGGATGGACAGCAGTACGCTGATGGAGTCTTTGCAGTGGTAAGGGAATACCTATATGAGTCACAGGCACAAACTTGTGGGTTAGCTTGTGCACCAACCCAGAACATGAAAGCTCCTGGAGGAGAAGTGTTGAGTGTTGAGTGAGTGTCTTAAGGACTAATGTTGTCTAGAGTTAATTTAAAAGGTTTGTTGAGTTTCTGACTATTTTTTGAATTCAGCTGTAATAGTCTACCTTTGATGCATAGTTCCTCTTTTTAAATTTTTTTTTCAAGTTAAAAAGTTAGTAGGAACTGTAGAAAATGTCTAGTCTACCATCTCGTTAATCACATGATCTATTAATTAAACTTGTGTTTTATTGATTCTTGTTCTTTCTTATATGACTATCACCTCCCCATGATTCTCTCCTTTCTTCAAGAAATTTCCTTTTAACAAATAACTATACCTAAGCAAAACAAATCAATGTATTGGTCGTTTTTGTCAATGTATGCCTCTTTTTATAGCTATAGTTCTGCATTGATTAGAGTTATTATCTTTTAGTGTTGTTTCCCTTCCATCACTATGGACATTCTGTAAATGGCCCTCCTGGTTCTGTTTACCATACTCTGCAGTAACCTTGTCCAAGTCTTTTTGGGTTAGTTCTTCACATTCATCACTAAGTAAAATTTTCATGGCCTCTAATAGTGCAATTTAGGGGTTTCAAGGTATTTGTCTGTGGATAGAAATCTGCAATGGTTGCTGGAATTGTGATCAACTTCTGAGGATGTGAGGGTTATTAAGAGGCTGATGCTGCCAAGATGCTTGCTTTGGGGGCAATGTTTATGCCGTGAGATTGATGCTGCTCTTTATGTGATGGAGATCAAGATTCTAATGGGATTCTACAAAGGAGTTAGAATCACCCGTGAAATTTATGGATCCTTCTGCTAAGCCATATGCCAGGAGTACAGTGTTATAGTAAGCTGACATTCTTTAAAGGTTGTTGTAGTTTATTTTGTTGACATTTTGAAGTGTCCATTGTTTTTTACCTTTGCATTCTGATTAGACTGAGTCTCAGAGCCAAAAGAAAGTATAAGTCCAAGTTCATTTATATTAAATACATTGGTTTTATAGATCTCAGAGAATAAATAATTAAGATACAACATAAGATACAACAGGGTCTTAATTCCATTGGCTTGCATGTGGTTCATCTGGCACTTAGACATGTGTTTCTTAACGTGTTAAAAACAAATCCTCCTCTTTTATATCAGAGGTAATATCGATATTCAGTTGCTCAGCTATTTGGATATTAGTTCCACATTTTTCTTGTTGATAATTAACTTATATGTGTGTCTCTCCACTAGAGCAGGGCATTTTGGCAAAGTGTTTTGGGATAAAGATTAGATTTGCTCATTCTGAACACAAAGGGCAAATCTAAGAGCCAAAGGGGGAAATTTCAAAAAGGCATATTTAAGATCATTGCAAGGAAAATCTTCCTAATGCAATGGGGGATAGGCCACCCTTAACTGGCACACAACCAAGTGTATGACAAGTAAAATGAGGGACTAACCAATGACCCAGTCCTTATAAGAACGTGCAGAATGTTTGACTGATGCAATCTCCACTTAGACTTTGCATCATGCATAGACTATAAGTGGTTCCAGTCTCCTAAGCACACGGTAAAGAGGAGACTCTTTGATAGGATGTGGAGAGAGAATTTTAGTTGCATTCAAAGAGCATTAGTCATTCAGAATCTCTGTCTGACTTCTCCCTGACTGATGACATTTGGGTAAAAGAAGAAAGACGATGCTATAAGGGGAGAGGTCTTAGACCCTCTCTATCTGAGATCAACTTATGATCTTTGGATGTAGTTCTTTAACTTGGCATTTATTTCTTTTCAGGTGAAAGAGATTAAAGTCAATAATTTTATGCATTTCAAACAGTCAGGAGAACAAGTCACCAGGAGAACAAGGAATTTTGTCCATGATGGGTGTTGCAGCCAGAACCTACAGCTTTGAGGCTCAAAGAACAAAAAAAGACCTTTGGGACTCAGCCCAATAGTAGTTGACATAGGCTTATCCATCAGTGATGGTGCATTTGGCAGTGAATTTGGTGGGACAAGCTTTGCAGCAATTGAGTCAAGTCTGAGCCCATAGACTAAAGTGATATAGAGAAGAGTGTGCCCCTGAAAGTGTTTTTGTGGAGAGGAATGCTTCTTATTTCTGTTCTTGCTATATCTTTGAAGTAAATATCCCTTTATAAAAGTTAATTTATATTACTTGGCTAAATACAATCATGGTGACTAATATTAAGGGGACCACACTGGAATTGAAGCTCTATCCAATAGCACTATAGTAGGGACATTCCAACCTCTAAGTGATACACCTAGAACCTTAAAAATGAAGTATAGCTGGCCTTCTTCTAGAACAGACTATTTACTGTACTAATAATTAGTGTTATCCAAAAGTGGAATGAGATGCTACAGGACCTAATAGATTACTCTTCATTGGATATCTGTAAGAAAGATTGGATGACAGATGGTTTTGTTTTGTTGTAGCATATATTTTTTTAAGTAGTGGTTGGGTTAAATGGCCACTGATGTCCCTTCCAACTCTGATATTCTGTGGCTCTAAAATTGAACTGGTTATTGGGACTTTCCTACTTGAGGATCCCCAGAGACAGCACTAGAACACACCACATATGGGAAAATGTATATTTAAATACAACTGAACCCACTAGAAATTCTTTGATATTCATTAGTTGGTAATGAAGACATGAAACTGCTAGGTGGCATAGTGGATAGAGTTCCAACCCTGGCATTAGTAGGACCTTAGTTCAAATCTGACTTCAGACACTTACTAGCTGTGTGACCTTGGGCAAGTCACTTAACTTCATTGCTTAGCAAAAAAAATGTTTAAGGGATTTTTGGGGGGCATCTAGGTGGCACAGTGGATAGAGCACAGGCCTTGGAGTCAGGAGGACCTGAGTTCAAATCCAGCCTCAGACACATAACACTTAGTAGCTGTGTGACTCTGGGCAACTCACTTAACCCCCAACTGCCTCACAAAAAAAAAGACATGAAATGATACAGCATTATGCACAAATAAAGATAATGTGACCATCTCTATATAAAGCTGAGCTAAAGTAGAGAAATAGTGCATGGAAGTTGAGCAGGTTTAGGAATTGGGAGGTTGGAGTACTTGAGAAAATGTTAACATGAATGTTGAAGTCCCCAAGTATAAGGAAGGAGTTGGGATGGAGAGGAAGACTGTAAGTCAGTCACTGAACTCACTGAGTAAGGAATGAGAACATCCTGGGGCTTATTAGATAACAGTCACTATGATCTAATTTGGGTAGCAATTATAGATAGAGTCAACCTCAAAAAAGGAATGGTTGCTATGTAAAAGTTGAAGAGGCAGGATTCAGAAAAGGCAATGGGGATGAAGGAGTATTCTGACTCCCTCTCCAAGACCAAAGAGTTGCAGGCAGGGTGTTGAGAAAAGGTAGTATAAAGGATGGCCAGGGATTCGAGTTCTTTGGAAGTGGGGGGAAAGCCAGGTCTTAGTGAATGTCTGCAGATGGAGGAATAAGAGAGGAAGGATGTCTAAAATGAAGTAATCTTGTTGATCATAGAATTAGAGTTACAGATGGCATAGTGGAAGGGGAGGAAAGAATTGGAATGGGATATTGGTAGAACAGAGGGATAAAGTTGAGATTTGGGGATTGGAAGATCTGGGAGCAAGAGTTTGGGAAGGAGGCTTGCTCTTAGGCAATGAGGAATTCAGTATCTCAGAGATAAAGAAAGCAAGAGGAGTCAGGAGTTTACAAATCTTTGGGAAATGAACCAGAACACTCCTTGGTTGGGTGGAGCCCTGCTCAAGAAGGTAGATGAATGAATTGTCTGGTGTCAGAGCTTGGGATCATAGTCTTCCACATACTGTTTTAGCTCCCAGGTGGTTCACTTTGCCTTTAACAGTAGGTATACTTGCTGCAGTTCCCAGGCCATAAAAGAAGATATTAATACACACATACAACAACATACAAACATACATGCACACATCAAAATAAATTACAATGCAGATTTACAAATAAAATATGCACATGTGTGTACATATATTTACACATGCATAGATATAATATGTGTGAACATGTATATGCATATAGATTTTAAATATGTGGGTTTCAATCAGAGAATGTGTTGAAATCTGGATTTGCTTTTTCGATCTTTGGGGTGGAAAAGAGTTTAGATATCGTCTTTATTATCAACTTTTTGTTTTATCAATAAAATTTTTATCAAAAAAAAATCTCAGAGAGATTGTGTGGGAAAAAGTTATAGAGAGATAGACTTAGATTTCATGTAAAGGAAAAAAAAAGTTCCTAACAATTAGAACTATTCAAAAGTGTAATGGGCTAACTTGAGAGTAAGTAGGCTTTTCCCTCATTTGAGATCTTCTAAAAGAGAATGGATGACCACTTTTTAATGGTATTCTAGAGGGGATTCTTAGTTTGGTATGGATTGGACTAGATGGTTCCTTTGAATTCTTTGATTCTATCATTTTAAGATTCTGCAAAGTGATTTGCACAAAATTACATAGCAAATTAGTGGTAGAGCTGGGACTAGAGCAGAGGCCACCTCATTCGTAAGACAATGTTTTTTCCATTATGTTTCATTACTGGTATTTCTTTCTTGTTTTTCAACAGAAAGCTCAAATAAACTTAATTGGAAATTTTGGTTACCTGGTGAAGTTTATCATTATTGTATGCCAGTTCCACAATGGCATGCCTGCACAGGTTCTGAATAATGGATGATGCTCTGGCACTCTCCCAGTCACCAATGGAGTGAAGCAGAGCTGTGTGCTTACTTTCATGCTTTTTAGCATGATGTTTTCAGCAATGTTGTCAGACACCTTCAACAAGGACAAAAATGGCCTCAGGGTCAGCTACTGCACTGATGGTAAATTATTTAACTTGAAAAGGCTGTAAGTCGAGACTAAAGTGGAGAGAGAATTGGTGTGCAACTTTTTGTTTGCAGATGATTATGCACTCAACGCAGCCTCTGAACCTGAGATGCATCAGAGTATGGATTGATCCTCTGTGCTTGTGCTAATTTTGGCTTGATAATTAGCACTAAGAAAACAGAGGTTCTCTACCAGTCGGCACTGCACCACCTATCCTTGGTACCACCGGTTACAGCAAATGGAGAGATGTTGAATGCTGTGGATAAGTTCACCTACGTTGGCAGTATACTTTCCAAGGATGTACACATAGATGATGAAATTGATGCACACATTGCCAGAGCTCAGTGTTTGGGAGGTTTCAGGGGAAAATGTGAGAGAGAAGAGATATTAGGCTGCCTACCAAACTAAAGATCTATAGAGCCATTGTGCTGACCTCACTGTTGTATGCCTATAAAACCTGGACAGTCCACCAGCACCATGCCAGGAAATGGAATTGCTTCCATTTGAATTGTTTTAGGAAGATTCTGAAAATCACCTGGCAAGATAAGGCACTGGATACTGGAGTCTCTTCTTGAGCTTAACTGCCAAACATTTAAACTCTACTGCAAAGAGTGCATCTCAGATGGGCTGGCTGCATTGTTTGAATGCCAAACATATGTTAACCTAAAAGATTATTTTACAAAGAACTCACACAAGACGGTCATATGGAGGTCATAAGAAATGGTATGAAGACACTCTCAAAGTCTCTATGAAGAGCTTTGGAATTGATTGTGAGCCATGGGAGACAGTGGCACAAGAGCACCCAGCATGGCATGCCTGCATCGAAGAACTCATAGAGCAAAGCAGAATTGTAGTAGCTCGAAGGAAAAATTTGCACAAGGTGTGCAAATTCAGAGGTATCTCCACTTCAAATGTTCACATGGACTATTTGTGCCTGACTTGTGGTAGAGCCTTCTGGGTACTATTTAGTCCGATCAGTCGCTGTTGGATGCACTGTATCTTGATGCCAATATAGTGATGTCACTTTGGTCTTCTTTGAGCATGAAGGAAGACAACAATAACATATACATAAATATATACTGAATAGCTGGCATTTATGTAGCACTTTAAGGTTTAGAAAGCACTTTACTTATGGTATCGCATACATCCTCACAACAACTTTATGAGGTGGGTGCTATTTTTATCTCCATTTTATAAATGAGGAAACTGAAGCACAGAGAGGTTAAGTAACTTACCAAGAGTCATACATATAGCTAATAAGTGTCTAGGGTAAGATTCAAACTCAGATCTTTCTGACTCCACGTTTAGCACTTTAGCCACTGTGCCATACTTTTGTTTGCCTTTTACATTCCTAAATTTTTAAAGGAATGGGTCTACATTAGTCATTACACTCAACAATGTTATTGTGTATACAAATAATTAATCAGGGGCAGCTAGGTGGCGCAGTGGATGGAGCACCGGCCCTAAAGTCAGGAGAACCTGAGTTCAAATCTGACCTCAGACCAAACACTTGACACATACTAGCTGTGTGACCTTGGGCAAGTCACTTAATCTTGATTGCCTCACTAAAACAAAACAAAACAAAACAAAAGAACAAATAATTAATCATCTAAGATCAATTAACACTTCAGCAGGGGGACCTGGATGTGTTGTGCATGATAATCTTGCAAGATTAGTTACTAACTAGGTGAGTCCTTTCTTTTTAACCCTGCAACCAGTGGTGTTTTGGGAACTGCTTGAACTGGCTTGGAGAAAGCGGATCATTAAATTTTCAGTGTGAGCATTTACCCCTCAGAAATTGGCAAATGCTAAGATAAAGATTTGATTTACTATTTGGTTGATTACTTAAGAAAGTGATGGAGAAAGTTTTAATAATGCAGATTATACTCAAAAGTGGGTCCTAAATACATACTTTCATTTCCCCCCACAGAGATCTGGTTCTTAAATGTTTAGCACCCCTACCCTCACCCTATTATAATGCCTCAAAACTCCAAAGTGTAGATACAGAAGAGGAGACAAAAGATAGTACCCTATCTCCTTATGAATACTGGAAAATTCAAAATTTAGATTGAGATGTGAGAAATCAGAGGTAGCATTCCTGAAAGTACAGTTCCCAAAATATAAAAGCATAAGGTCTAAGCCATAATGTGTGCTGTATTTCCCCAAAAATGTCTATGCATTATATCAATGTGGGGTTACAGAAGTCTGGAAAAAAACATGGTCCTTAATAATGTAAAAGCATGCATCAATGGCAGTGGTGGTGGGGGTGGGGGCAATGGGAAAACCAACTGGTAGGAGAGAGTACTTGGTGTCCTAATTGAGCACTGACCACAGGGGCCACAGATCATTGCTCTATCACTGACTGACTACAAGTAGAATCAAGGACACAAGTGTGTGTTGCTTTATTTCTTTTCTTTTCTTTTTGCTTTATTTCTAAAATAAAAAGGGAGCATTGTGTTTTTATTGCATACAAATTCCAGAGGTAGTGGCAAGGTGCATAGATCACCTTATTCTCCTTTATGAAAACTGAGTATAGTAGTGCTTGTTCCTTTCTACACAGTATAATAACCTCTTGCCAGATCAATCCAGCCCCTAATATGTTGTGTGACTGAACTAGTCACCTAATTTTTCAATGCATAAAATTTTCCCATTTGTAATATTTGCTCTGCCTCCTATAATTCTTTCATCCCCCCCTATTTCAAATGAATGTTTAAATACAAATTAAATAGATTGTATAAGTGGAAATCTTTCAGAACCTTAGAACAAATGTACCTGTTTTTATCAACTCATCAACAATGTACAGCCACGGAATTATTCTTTGTTTTGGTTTTCAGTCGTTTTATTCTTGAGTATAAAAAAATCAATTTCAGTGTTTTATTCCCGCTTCAGAGTGATATGTGGAATTCATTATGTTAAAAAAATGCCTAGGGAAAAAAAGAGAATTTAATCAATCTTTTTTGGATTTTGAGTAGTAGCTACAAGAAATCCAGTGGAGTTGTTTTAATCCTCATTCTTCTTGATCTCTCTGCGGTCTCTGACACCGTTGATCACCCCCTTCTCCTTGATACTTTCTTCTAAATATTTGGAATACCACTCTCTCCTAGTCCTCCTTCTACTTATCTGACCTATCCTCATTCTTATTTGCTGGATCCTTATCCAGGTCATACCTTCTAACTATAGATGTCCTACAGGGTTCTGTTCTTGATCCTCTTCTCTTCTTCCCCTATAGTACTTTACTTAGTGATCTTATCAGCTCCATGGCTTTAATTATCATCTCTATGCTGATGATTCTCAAATCTATCTATCCTGCCCCAACCTCTCTGCTGACCTCCAGTCTCACATTTCCAACTTCATTTCAGTATCAAACTGGAAGACATCTTAAACACAAATCATGTCTAAAACACAAATCATGGTATTTCTCTCTAAACGCTCTTGCCTTCCAAATGTACCAATTACTGTCAAGAGTACCACTGTCCTTCTAGTTCCCTAGCCTCACAAACTCAGCCTTGATTCCTCATTATCTCTTGCCCACCCATATCCAGTCTGCTGCCATGGCCTACTGATTTCACCTTTGTAACATTTCTCCATTGTACCCATTCTCTCCTCTAATTCTGCCACTACCCTTATCACCTCATCACCTCACACTTTGGAATATTGTAATAGCTTACTGGTGGGTTTGCCTGCCTCAAGTCTCTGCCCACTACAACTCATCCTCCATCCAGGTATCAAAGTGATTTTTTTCTAAAGTGAAAGTCAACAATCTACTCCGCGCCCCCCCCCCCCAGCTCAGTAAACTCCAGTGACTCCCTATCATCTCTAGGATCAAGTATAAAATTCTCTGTTTGGCATTTGAAGCCTTTAATAACCTAGCCCTCTCCCACCTTTCTAGTCTTCTTATATCTAACTCCCCAACATAGTGTACTCTTCAACCCAGTGACAATGGCCTTCTGGCTGTTCCATCAATAAGACACTTCATCTCTTAGTTCTAGACATTTTCTTTGGTTGTCTTCCATGCCTGGAATGCTGTCCCTCCTCTTCTCTACTTCTGGCATTGTTGGCTTTCTTTTAAGTCCCAACTAAACTCCTACCTTCTTCAGGAAGCCTTTCCCAATCCTTCTTAATGCTAGTTCCTTACCTCTGATAATTATTTCCTATTTATTCTGTACACACTTTGTACATTTTTGTTCACTTGTTGTCTCCCCCATTAGATGGTGAACTCCTTGAGGGCAGAGGCTGTCTTTTGCCTCCTTTGGTATCCCTAGTGCTTGGTGCTTAATAATTGCTTACTCATTAAAATTAAGTTTTTGTGATTTCAAAGTATTTTTGTTGGGCTTTGTAACTTATGTAGTGTGGAAAATATAGCTTATCAAATAATAGGAATAATGGAATTATAGAATTAATTTCATTACTCTATAGTCATGCCATATTTGTGTAACCAGGACTACAAATCTTTCCCTGGTAGAGGTATATTTGAGTTTCCTATCACCTCCCTATAGATATGGAGGCATCTGTAGGTAATTTGAGCAGCCGCACTCAGCTTCACCAGGGGATGAGAGACAATTAAGGAGAAACTGGATTGTTCTCCCAAGCCTTTAGTCCCATGGAAATTGCTGATGTAACAGGAAAGTGTGGGTGAGGGCAACAAAATGTCAAACTGTGATAATACTCAGAGGTAACATGAAACTGGGGTAAGAGATTCCCCCGTAAGCTCCAATGGGAGAAATAGAGCTACATCTCTTAGCTGTGATACAATCTGCTAGAGAGTTTACAGAAAACTTTGTCCGTGGGAAAGGGAATGACTGGCATTTTCTGGAAGCTGAGGGAAACTGCAGTAAGTAGTGGTTGCAGGCAGAGCAACAAAGGATGAAGATAATAACAGGAGGTGTCATCTACTGACAGTTATTGAAGGTGTCAGTTGAAGTCAAAGCCTTATAAAATATGTGTACTTACAAGAGGAATTGGTTACTATGTCCTGGTTTGAAGAAATTAGGTATATCATATATGGAAACTTCCAGATTATCTGCACCAGGGCTCTGAGCCAGATACATAAGACATCTCCCAAAGCAGACCTAAGTTCTTGTGTTATTAGTGAGCCTCTAAAACATCAAAGCCCAGTTCTTTTCATAGAGGAATAAAAAAAACAAGGTATTGAAGTCTTTTCTGAAAACATTCACTAAAATAACACTTGACTTTGACTTAGAAACAATTGCCAGCAAGTTTTGGTCTTTTGTTATTATTTTTCCATGGCAAAACAATTGTTTCTTTCTCCTTTAAACTAAGAGAGATTAAAATATCTGTCATATGAACATAAGATTACAGTAGTTTTTGAAAGATAAAGGAAGAGTTAAAGAATGTTTAATGATCAGTATTATCAAAGGAAGCATAAAACAGGGTGAAATATGTTTGCCAAAGATGTTCTCTATTGTTATGGAGGAGATATGTCATGGAGTCCAAGTTGGAGATATTCCATATGTATAATGAGGTCCTTCAGCTACTCCTCTTTGCTGATGACATTGTGCTGTATGCATTTAGCTCTGGAATATTGTAGTAACTCTTGGAAGAAAATCACTCAAAAGAATTGGACCTAACAATCCACACAGCAAAAATGTCTAGTTTTTTTCTAGACTTAGTTCAAGTAACACTTTCTACATGAAACTTTCCCCAATTACCCCAGCATCTAAGGTGGTTTCATCTCCAGGTTAAACTTACCTAGTTTCTTCCTTGCCTAACATGGTTGCTCTCCTCTGGATTTATCAAGGTCCTTCTTAAAATCTTGTACTTGGAGCTAAACTCAATATTCCATCTGTGATCTCACCCATAACAGAGAGCAGTAGAATTATAGAATGCAAGCTCTTTGAGGGCAGGGGCTATCTTGGTTTTATTTTTATAGAGCCAGTATCTGTCACAGTGTCCAGCACATAGTAAACACTTAATAAATGCTTGTTACATGAATGCAGTGCAGCTGAAGATCATGTTAACTGATTTCTGAAATGTGTTTTTAAAAATAATATTTTTCCACAATTACATTTAAAATAATTTTAATATTCATTTTTGAGTTTTGAATTCCAAATTCTATCCCTCTTTCCTATCCCTTTCTCCTCCCTGAGATGGTAAGCAATCTGATCTAGGTTATACATGTGTATTCATGTGAAATATAGTTCCATATGTAGTCATCTTGTGGAACAAAACTTGAACCAAGGAAAAAAAGGAGAAAGAAAGAAAGTGAAAGATAGTACGATGTGGTCTGTATTCATATGCATCAATTCTTTCTCTAGAGACGTATAGTGTTTTTCATCAGTAGTCCTTTGGGATTGTCTTGGATCATTGTATTGCAGAGAAAAGCTGAGACATTCATAGTTGTTCATCATACAATACTGCTGTCACTACGTACAATATTCTCCTGGTTCACTTCACTCTGTATCAGTTCATGTAAGTTTTTCCAGGTTTTTCTGAAATCATCCTGCTCCTCATTTCTTACAGCACAATAATATTCCATTACAATCATATACCACAACTTGTTCGGCCACTCCCCATTTGAAGGACATCCTCTCAATGTCCAATTCTTAGCCACCACAAAAAAAGTTGCTGTAGAAATTTTAGGTCCTTTTCCTTTTTTTTTTTTATCTTTTTGGGATGTAGACCTAGTAGTGGTTGAAACGGATTTTTTTTAACTCAAGTGTGAGATCTTATCTTTATCACCTTAGACTTTATTTTGTTTTAACTAGATGTTTTAGTCTAATCCCACCAGTACCTTCTCAATACTTCATTAAGTACCTTCCATACTAAGTTTTAGCAATTCAAAGAGAAATTCAAAAAGTTCATGTCTAGGAATTTACATTCTACTGGAGAAATACAACCTGTAGAAAGAAGAATATATCCAGAATGATTTGAGGAGAGAGAGAGAGAGAAAGAGAGAGTTCACCCTGCAATTATATCTTGAATAGATTGTGTAAATGGACAAATGGACAATGAATAAAGAGTTGGGAGAAGAATTTAAAAGGAAGAGGAGAGTAGACTGGATTGCCTTTGGAAAATTTCAGATCTCATTTAGTGACCTTAAGCTTCTTTACACAAAGGCCCATCAAATTTTAGCACTAGCATTTGACTGGTGTAATTTAATGGCCATGAGTAATGAACACTACTTTCTCTAAAGAATTATAAAAGTATTATATTATAAAGAATTATAAATACTACACAGAGGGCAATAAATAGCCATGTGATGGGCATTAGCAGGCCACACCATAAAACAGATCTGAAAGTTAAAAGTTCTGCAGTGAGGGACATCACTGAAGAAATATATGATTGAAGAAGATGAGTTGGCCATCCAGTGGGAGTAAGGGATAGCAGATGAACACATTAAGTGCTTCCCTAGTATCTCTGTGATGTCATGAGGTAGGAATGAAGGCCTCCTCCCAGTATGCTGGCTAGATCCTTTATGGTGAACTTATTGGAAAACATGGATGAGGACTACACAAGGAGAACTGACATGGATGAATTGTGATCTGAGTTGTGGAGGAAATATCAACAATGATGAGATTACAGAGCCATTAGAATTTCTGAATACTTGATTTAAAAGATGAGCAAGAATTCAACTTGAAAAGAGGAGGGAAGATGTTAAGCATAAGGAAGAGCTTAACGAAAGTCACAGAGATGAGACAACACAGGGTATGTCTGGAGACAGAGAGTTTGGGAAAACAGAGAGTGTACGAAGAAGAATTATAATACTGAAAGGACAAGGCGGTACCACATTGTGGATGGCCTTGAATGACTGGTAAAGTTGTTTGAACTTTGCTTGTTCAAATAGAACAAGATAGATAGAAAATGGATAGAAATAGATAGAAATCTAATGAAGATTTTTTGATCAGATGAATGATGCAATGATATCTATGCATAAGAAAGATTATTTTTGCAGTGGTTAAAAAGGATGATTAATTGGAGGGAGGGCAAAGAATAGAATAAGCAAAATCTCTAAGGAGACTCTTGCAAACAGTCCACAAAGGTGGTAATGAGGGAATGTATTAAGGTGCTAGTGGAAGCAATATAGAATCTGAAGACAAATGAGAGATGTCAGGAAATAGTACAGATATGATAAGATATGATAACTGATTGAATATGAGAAGTGAGGGAGAAGGAAGGGGCAGGGAAAACCCCAAGCCTTTGAATGTGGGACACAGAATGAACGGTAGTAACACAGAAAGAAATAATGAAGTCAGAAGAATGAATATTTTAAAGAGGGGGAAAAAAATAGGCCATGGGGTGTGGTGAGAAAAGGGTTGCAAAATTACCTGGGTTCAAATTCCAGATCTGGTACTATCTTTTTGACCTTGGGCAAGTCACTTGTTTTTCCAGTTCTCAGCTTTCTCATCTGTAAAACAAGGTGATGGCAGGGAAAGGGAGGAGATTTGACTAAATGATTTCCAAGGTCATTTCTGGTTCTAAATCTATGAAACCATAATGAGCCTAAAGAAAGCACAGAAATGAAGATGTAGTACTTGTGAAATTATAGGATAAGTAAATATTTAATTTACAGAAATTTCATTTCTGTAGATTTACAGGAACATGGCTATTTCAAGTGAAGCAAAACTGTTTTGGTCCTGGTGGTTGAAGGGAGTAAATGATGCTTTCAAATGTGCCTGTCTACCAAGGGATGGTTAATACCTGGGAAGAATCCAGATCACTATCCTAAAGAGAAAATAAACATACATTTTCAAAACCCATATAATACTGAGATTCCCTAGTGGAATTAAATATATACCATCTGTTACAGATATGTGCAAGGAAAATTTGGAGATAGAGAAAGAAATCTCCACAGAGACAATAAAGAATGCCCTGCTATTGAATACTGGGATACACAGACCTTGAAGCTGAACAATTTTGAATTACACTTGGATTTTGAAGATAAACCACAGAGAAAATACATTCTTTTGACTTCTTTATTTCCTGAAGGGAATAGAGGACAATAGTGGGCCTTAAATAAGAAGCAGAAAGGTATATATTTTGTGGTATGAATATTTTCTCTCTGTCTTTCTCTCTCTCTCTGAGAAGTGGGATCCAACATCTCCAGAATGAAAATATTCCACTGTTAGCACTAATTGTCTTCATTACTGTCCCTTTTTTGGATTTTCTCTTGTAACATTATTTGTTTTATTGTCTCCCACAATAGACAGTAAGCTCATTACAAGTAGGGGTTGTTTCATTCTCTGTACCTGAATCCTTGTTGCCTAGTGTGATGTCTGGCACAAAGTATGTGCTTAATAAATATTTATTGATTGTTTGAAGTTAACTCTTGTGAGCACGGTATAGTGGAGAAGGCGCTGGATCTGGAGTCATGAAGGTCTGTGTTCAAATTATCCCTCAAGCACTTACTAGCTTTGTGATCTAGGGCAAGTCATTTGACCTCTGTAAGGGGTTTGGAGTTGGCCTCTAAGGTCCTTTCCAGTTCTAAATCTATAATCTAGTGATCCTTGCTTTTCTGCAGGGACCTGGCACTGGGAGATTCTCTGTATCTGCCATAATGAAAAAAAAAAGGAGAGGGGAAAAATTGTGTGAATTCTCAGGGCTCTTTTGAGCTAGCAAATGAAAGGTAGAAGCTTTTATTTAAAAAAATCATAAAGATAAATCCAGGGTTGGACAAGCATGTAACTGTAAAAAACTGAAAATATAAGAGGTTTAAAGGTCCAGAACACTTATCATTGAGGGTGTTTTCCCTCGGATGTTAGAAAGAATTAAATAAAAATGTTATGATGAAAGGTTGCTCATAGTATCACTGTAGTGTTAGTAAGACCTTGAGCAAAGAAAACTTTCAATTTGCTTCTCTAGGACCTGAATCTTTATTTCCTTTTCTTTGCTTCATGTTACTTAGTGAAGCAAGCATACTTTATACACTTCCTTTCAAACATTACACCATTGTTCCAAATCCTGCTCTTTTTGCATGTGAAGTAGGAATGGAAAGGAGAAATTTATAGATGTTAATTTAATTTAATTAACTTAATTAAAATTAATTTATTGCTAATGTTTTTGCTTGGTTATCTACTAGGAATGGCAAGTACATTAGGGGCTTCAGACTAGCCACACTAGAGAAGGCCAGTTTGTGCTTAGTGATACCACTTAGCCCAGGCTATTCTGTGATCTCCGCTGTGGTTACTCAAATTGTACCATACTACTAGGCCAGAATCTACATTCTAAGTAATATAAGCAAGACAACCCTTTCCTGAGTCATTGAATGAGAGGTCATACAGGACAGTGGGAAGAGCACTGAATGGATAGTTAACAGAACTGGGTTCCAATACTAGGTCTGTCATTGCTATCTATATGACCTCGGACTTCATTCTTCCCACGTATAAAATGAAGAAAGTGGACTAGAGGACCTCTAAAAGACCTTCCAGCCCTACTGATCTCTGATGCTATGAAATATACGAGTCAAAAAAGAATATGGAACTTGCAGAAAAGAAGAGGTCTAGGTAACAAGTTCTGAAGAAGTTATGAGTTGGGTTCCAGTCTTCCCCTGAGGTCTTCTGTAACAGCAGTCCCAACTCAGTGCTACCTTCATGGACTTAGATGACTGGAAATGCAGAAATCAAAATCACAGGGTCATTGACTACGAACTAGAAGACATCTTCGAGAATGTTAATAAGCAAGGGATAACACTTACTGTGTCTGCTTCCCTGTGGTTGACCAAGTAACACTCTGCATTACTGTACTTATAGGTGAGAGGCAGCCAGTGACTCAGTGGATAGAGCACCGAGCTTAGAGTCAGGAAGACCTGAGTTCAAATCCAGCCTCAGGCACTTCCTAGCTGTGTGACCCTGGGCAAGTCACTTAATCTGTGATTGCCTGACAAAATGTATCCACTAAATGGACTAGAGAAGGAAATGGCAAACCACTCCATTATCTTTGTCAAGAAAACCCCAAATAGGGTCATGAGGGGTTAGACATGACTGAACAACAATTTACAGGTAAAGTTACCCTGCTAAAGGCATGTTTTTGTAATTATCAGGGCTATGATAGCCATTTCATGGGTAACCCACAATGTTCCCACGGCTATCTGCTACAGTCGTGACATGAGGGAGGGTAGGACTCTAGCAGTCCGGTGTTGCATATGGTTGAGGCCCTAACAAGCAGATCTCGGACCCAGGGAGATGGTCTAGATACTGGGGCTTATGACCCAGGTTAGAAATCTAGGCAAGACCCAGGGAGTAATAGCAGCAAGAAAAACATTTCTTTTGAGTGAAAACTTTGTCCCAGCCAGGGAGTTTTTATATATTTTCTATTAGGTCGGGAGCCAATCTCCAATCATGGCTAGTTTGAGGCTTGTAGATTACGTTAAGTAGAATCAACTAGTGCAGTGGACAACACAAGGTCAGAGAGAAGGGTAGGTTTTGATAGGTAACACCTGACAATATCATAGCAAATCTTGAATCACGACAAAAAAAATTGTCTCCATGATCTAAACTGACAGCCATTGATGAACGTGAGAATATTTGTTCATATATTCATATCCAGAGTGTTGTTCAAACAATAGGAAATATTAAGAATATATTAAAATACATGTAAAATATATAAAATATCAGGAAACATTGTACTTAGTTAAGTGGAGTCAATGTGGTTTATTAGCTGTGCTATGTTTCCCTTTGGTTTTAGACCTCAATAAGGAAATGAATAGAAGTAAATGAGAGGCTTTTGAAAAAGTTCTGAATGGAATACTATTGTGCTGCAAAAAATGATGAGCAGGCTGACTTTAGAAAAACCTGGGGAGCAGAGCCAAGATGGCAGAGGGAAAGCAGTGACTTGCTTGAGCTCTCCCCCCAAACCCCTCCAAATACCTATAAAAAATAGCTCTAAACAAATTCTAAAGCAGTAGTACCCACAAAAAGACAGAGTGAAACAAATTTCCAGCCCAAGACAGCCTGGATGGTTGATCAGAAAGGTGTATCGTGCCGGGCAGGGAGAAGAGTGCAGTTTCGTGTGGGTGCACAGGCTGCAGTGACCCTGGAGCAGGCCTCAGAGGACTGAATCACGGGAAGCTCTGGCAGTTTACAGACTTCTCAACCCAGGAACGCCAAAGACAATTTAGAAGGTCAGTGGGAAAAGTCTGTGACTGTGGTGAGAGAGCAGCTAGGTCTCAGCCCCAAGTCTCAAGCGCGGCCTGTTTCCTGAGCTTCTGGCCCACAGACTGAGGGGGAATCAAGTGGCTGATTAGAGGGGGATTGCAGGGATCTCTTTGCCAGTGCTGAAGCAGGAATCTCTTGCTTTGCCAGTGCTTGGATCTGGGTCACAGTTCTGAGGGGCGGTCCTGGGGCAAGAATGAACACTGGTGTGGTGGAGCTTGTTGTGGCGGTGGAGAGAAAACACTTTGCCCCTTATCGTAGCACCTTGGAAGAAGTGAAAATTTTCAGATCCCTAGAAGTATCTCTGAAAAACAGCTGTACAAACTTCAGAGAAGTATCTCTCAAAACAGCTGTACAAACCCCCAAAGCTTGGGACAGTACATTCTCCACATTGGAAGCAGACTTTTACCTTAACAAAGAGTTTAAAACTCAAGTAATCGGCCAGGATCATGAGTAAGCAGCACAAAAAGAGTCAGACTATATTATCTTACTTTGGTGACAAAGAAGATCAAAACATACAACCAGAAGAAGACAACCAAGCCAAAGCTCCTACATCCAAAGCCTCCAAGAAAAATATGAATCAATCCCAGGCCTTGAAAGAGCTCAAAAGGAATTTTGAGAAGCAAGTAAGAGAAGTAGAGGAAAAACTGAGAGTGATGCAAGAAAATCATGAAAAACAAGTCAATAGCTTGCTAAAGGAGACCAAAAAAAATACTGAAGAAAATAACACCTTAAAAAAACAGCCTAGCCCAAATGGCAAAAGAGGTCCAAAAAGCCAATGAGGAGAAGAATGCCCTAAAAATCAAAATTGTCCAAACAGAAAAGGAAGTCCAAAAACTTACTGAAGAAAATACTTCC
Organism: Vombatus ursinus; assembly: GCF_900497805.2. NCBI lineage: Eukaryota > Metazoa > Chordata > Mammalia > Diprotodontia > Vombatidae > Vombatus > Vombatus ursinus. The sequence continues at coordinate 9,655,919 of NW_020940360.1, read as the reverse complement.
TTAAAAATTAGAATAGAGCAATTGGAAGCTAGTGACTTTATGAGAAATCAAGACACTGTAAAACAAATCCAAAAGAATGAAAAATAAGAAAACAATGTGAAATATCTCATTGGAAAAACAACTGACCTAGAAAATAGATTCAGGAGAGAGAATTTAAAACTTATTGGACTATCTGAAAGCCATGATCAAAAAAAAAAGAGCCTAGACATCATCTTTCAAGAAATTATCCAGGAAAACTGCCCTGATATTTTAGAACCAGAGGGCAAAATAGAAATTGAAAGAATCCACCAATCTCCTCCTGAAAGAGATCTCCAAAGGAAAACTCCTAGGAATATTGTAGCCAAATTCCAGAGTTTCCAGGTCAAAGAGAAGATATTACAAGCAGACAGAAAGAAACAATTCAAGTATTGTGGAAACACAACTAGGATAACACAAGATTTAACTGCTTCTACTTTAAGGGACCGCAGGGCATGGAATATAATATTCTGGAGGGCAAAGGAGATAGGATTACAATCAAGAATCACTTACCCAGCAAAACTGAGTATAATCCTGCAGGGGAAAAAATGATCATTCAGTGAAATAGAGGGCTTTCAAGCATTCTTGATGAAAAGACCAGAGCTGAATAGAAAATTTGATTTTCAAATACAAGACTCAAATGGAACATGAAGAGGTAAACAGGAAAGAGAAAATCATAAGAGACTTATTATGGTTGAACTGTTTACATTCCTGCATGGAAAGATGATATTTGTAACTCATGAGACCTTTGTCAATATTAAGGTAGTTGGAGGGGAAAAAATTATATGTATGTATATATAGATTGATAGATAGATAGATAGAGGGCACAGGGTGAGTTGAAAATGAAGGGGTCATATCTGGAGAATAAAATTAAGGGGTGAGAGAGAAGTATACTAGGAGAAGGAGAAAGGGAGAGGTAGAATTGGGTAAATTATCTCACAAAAAAAGCAGAAAAGAAAAGGCTCTTATAGTGTAGGGGAAACGGGGGAAGGTGAGAGGGAATGAGTGAATCTTATTCTCATAGGATTTGACTTAAGGAGGGAATAACATACACACTCAATTGGGTATAGAAATCTGTCTTAACCTACAGGAAAATTAGGGGGGAAGGGGACAAGAGAGTATGGGAATGATAGAGAGGAGGGCAGATTGGGAAACGGGGTAATCAGAAGCAAATACTTCTGAGGAGGGACAGGGTCAAAAGAAAGACTAGAATAAATGGGGGGGTATAGGATTAAGGAAAATAGAGTTAGTTTTTCACAGCATGTCTACTAGGTAAGTGTTTTGCATAACTGCACATATATAACCTATATTTAGTTGCTTGCCTTATCAATGAGGGTGGATGGGGAAGGAGGAAGGGAGAAAATTTGGAACCCAAAGTTTTAAAAACACATGATTTAAAAAAATGTTTTCACATGCAACTGGGCAATAAGAAATACAGGAAATGGGGTACAGAAATCCATCCTGCCCTACAGGAAAATGAAAAGGGAAGGGGATAAGAGAAGGGAGGGAGAGTTAGAAAGGAAGGCAGACTAGGGGAAGGGGTATTTAGAATGCGTGCCAACTTAGGGTGGGGGGAGGGCGAGATGGGGTGAAAATTTGGAACTCAAAATCTTGTGGAACTTAATGTTGAAAACAAAAAAATAAATAAAAATTACCATAAAAAAAGAACCTGGAAAGACTTGTATGGTCTGATGCTGAGTGAAGTGAGCAGAACCAAGAGAACGTTGTACACAATAACAGCCACGTTGTGAGATGACTAATATTGATAAACTTAACCCTTCCCAGCAATACGAGGATCTAAGACATCCTCAAAGACCTTGTGATGGAAAATGCTATCCACATCCAAAGAAAGAACTATGGAATTTGAATGCAGATCTAAGCATACTGTTTGCTTTTTTTTCCTTTTCTGATGAGTTTTGTTTCCTCTTTCTGGTGGTTCCTCCTATTGGTTCTAATTTTTACTTACAACATCACTAATCTGAAAATATGTTTAATAAGAATGTGTGTGTATATGTATATATATATATATAAATGTGTGTGTGTGTGTGTGTGTGTGTGTGTGTGTATAGCCTATATCAGATTGTGCACCATCTGGGGGAGGGTGGTGGGGAGGAAGGGGGAGAAAAATTTTAAACTAAAAAGCACATGGAAGTCATAGTTGATAAATCAAAATAAATTAATAAAAAAACACAAAAAAAGAAAAAGTTCTGACCTTAGAGTCTGAGAACCTGAGTTCAAATCCCTGGTTCTGTTACTTACTACCTATGTGACCTTGGGGAAATCACTTAAATTCTCTATGCTTCAGTTTCCTCATCTGTAAAATGATGGTGTTCAACTAGATAGCTCCTGAGGTCCCTGCCCTAAATATATGATACTGTGATGAGACCTTTACTTCTGTGGAAGAGTATGAGTTAAGCTTTTTGTGCCTCTCATGTGTTTTTGCCCTGAATTGGGGTTTTTGTGTTTACTTAAACATGAGAAGACTTTCAAATCTGATGATTCTTTTGTTCTCCCAATAATTATAAACAATGTGAGTATACCAACATGAATTTATAATAGATCTTCACTAGAAAAAAATACTTTTCCCAAATGATGCTATTGATTTGTAAAAAAGTCACATAAATTTGAATTTATTTTGACTAAAGATCTATTACAGCTCATTTTACTTCATTAGTCCCCAAACTCCAAAGTGAAAATAAAGTGTATACTGTTGAACAAGCTGCCATTAGAACAGGGGTTCCAGTGACTGGAAGCAATGGTCTAGGGAGAGAAGAAAGGGCAGTGGTAGTCAAGCTGTTTGACACAGTAATATCAGGGTTTTCTGAGGCATTAAGATGTTATATTTGCTAGAAGGCCACTGAAGGAAAGAGGTCCCACCTCCAAGTTTTGGCATTCTGGGGCAAAATTCCTGTAATCCCACCTATCCTGTTTATAACTCTGGGACTGGATAGCAAGGATCTGGAACTCATAGAAGGAGACTAGACAGCAAATAGGGTTAGTGCTTACAAGTAGTCAAAATCTAGGCAGAGGCTAAGTAACATGTCTGGACCACTGGAGCCCTTCCTCCACTCCCACTTCCAAAAGGAATTGAATAAGAAGGCAAAACATGTCTAAGCCAGTTCTTTCTGGATGCTTATAAAGTGTTGGAACTGGTCTCAAAGAACTGATGGGTTTGAGGCTGAAACTGGATGCCAATGGAAATACCTGGATGAAATTGAGGAAGAAGAGAAGAAAGAGAAAGAAAGACAAGAAGAAAGAGGAGATATGAATAAAATTGAGGAGGAGAATAAAATCCTTCAGATAAGATTTTAAAGACTTCAGGTAAGTGTATTTTTACAGACTTTGCTAGGTACACTCCATTCTTGGCCAACATGCACCATTATTATAATTTTAACCAGTAGCCTTCTAGTCATCCAATTTATGGTTGAAACAAAGTAGGTAATAACATTCAGAAGACAAAATGGAGTCCATTCTGGAATAAACAGATAAAGGCTCCTTTAATGACTAAGAACATAGTATTCTAAATCTAAAACAATCTTAAAACTTGGTACATAAAAGGCATTTGATCATCTGCTAAAAAAAAAAAAACACATAAAACTGAAGCGAAGCAATTCTCTTCCAACACAAGGAAGCCGAGACCAGAGGAGTAGAATCTTAGCCCATACCACAACCTTCAATGTCTCCCCTACCCCTTGCTTCACCAACTGCTTAACCCCTTAATGTCTCTATGATGAGTTACCTGTTCTATGAGGTGAAGTCTGGACTCAGCCAAAATAGACAAACTTTCCTAGTTAATCTCAGGTGAGCAGGGACCCCTGATAATTCTTGCCCTGCCTGAACTCCAGGTTCCTGGCCCTGAGAAGAAGCAGTTGGTAAGGGAAGGTTGCTGAGGAGATACTGGTGATGGAAGACTACCTCCCTCTCAGTTGAATTGCTTACCCAAGAGATCACCCAAGAGACACCATAAAGATCTCAAGATTTCATTCAAGGAGTTGGTCTCCAGCAGGTATTTAGAGACCATAGAGGATGAGGAGGAGTTACTGTTACTGCAAAGGGTACTTCAGGGATGACTGTAGGACATGGTCCTGATAGTGGAGAAGTCCTGCAGCTATTGACCTCTGAAACTGGGAGGATGGAACTCCTCATTCCTGAGTATTGAAGATCTAAACTTCATCCTTCCTAGAAGTTGCCCTGCTGACAGACCTTGTTAAAAGAGTTGTCAGGAAAGGGCAATTACCTGCACTTCTCTCTCTACCTCACCTGTGTTGTCCTGTGTCGAGGGGAAAAACATATCCCTGCATGTCGCCACTCATGGTCTTAGGTTCAGCTGGTTGTTTAATGAATGCATCCTAGACATTCCCAAGGAAAGGCAAGAGCCTGGGGCTCTATGTCTCCTGGGAGCCAGAGAACCCAAACCTCCTAGATAAGGGGACAGAGACTACTGAGAGGATGGAGTTTTCCTCCTATCTGTGTCAGATCACACTGTCTATTGCTAATCTCACTGTGCCTCCCCACCCCAGGCCCCTTGGGAAGTCCTTCCCCTACTCCCTCTGTTATTTTCAAGCTGCATCCACACATACCCTCTGGGAGTTAAGGATATAGTTCCTCTCTGCCTGGGTCTCCACCTATTTGTATTTACAGCTTCCACTTTCCCAAGCTTATGCCAAATTAAGTCCCAGCTTATCTGCCCTGGTTATATTACCATAACTCATTCAATAGGATGTACTTGCCTTCTACTATTTAGAGACTAGCAGCCCTCCCTCACTTAAATCCAATTCACTTGCGAGTCATGGCATTATCTTCCTGATGTCCTCTTAGTGAATGAAAGACAAACCATAGCTTTTATCTTGGATAACTAGCCTTCCCAACACTGTCTTGCTTAGTATTTCTTTGGTCTTTCACAAGGAGCAAAAAGGATCCCCATATTTTCTTCCTTTGTAGATAATTCTTATATTTCTTCCAGTAACTTAGAATTTAATAAAAGATTATGGTGGGGGGAGGGAGAGGAGATGAGGAGAGCTGGCCATCCTTCATCTCCTTGTCTGTGGACTGTTTAAAAAAATGTCAGTAACAGAGATAGACAGAGACAGACAGACTGAAACAGAGAGGAGGAGAAGGAGAAGAAGAAGAAAGAGAAGGAAGAGGAGGAGGAGGAGGAGGCAATTCTATTTTAGAAGGGGAAATGCAGAACAAAACAAAGAAAACATGGTTTTTCTAACTTGTCCTGTCTTCAACATTTTTATGAACAAGGTACAAAAAGAGAAGAAAGATGTCCTTAGCTTTAAGTCAGTAAGTAACAATGCTAAAGAGATGGGGACCTGGAATGCAGGTGTCATGAATAAACCCCAAAAGGAAGAGTCTGCTCCCTAGAGTAGTTAACTGTCAATTATTTAGGAAAAAAGTAAGGAAAGAAATGAAAGAGAAGCAAGGTTCAAGGTCAATGTAACAGTCCCCCTGGAACCTTCCAGCTCTGGTAAATAATGAATGCTCTTAGTGCCTGATATTTTCATTGAAATGGATTCTTTCCCCTTAAATTTATATATGATACCAAGAAGCTTCTTCGTATCCTGTGATATTAGTTGAAAATTTCAGGTAGCCTGGCCATAATAATCAAACACTACAGTTTTTAATAATAGATGTGAGCTTTGAGGTATTTTTCTAGTGGTTGTATGTTCATACTGATCTATAAACACTGTCATACACACCATAAGAAAGTGGGTTGATATTGTCAATATGACCTTTGGCCTTAGAACAAATCAAAGCTAACCCCCTCATGGGTTATGGAACCTTTAAACAGAGATTTAATTTAACCAGTTGGGCCAATATCAAGCAATATGGGACTTTAATTATTTAGCTTATATATTATCCCTATCCTCAAGGACCTTACACTATAGCCTATGAAATCATTGTATTTTTTAATTTTATTTTTAAAAATTTTATTTTAAATCACATTTTAAAAAATGTTATTCTTTCATGTCTGAAATTTAGGAAAAAGACTTTTTAGTTTCCCCATATACTATGACAGTATTCATTTTGGTTCTTAGTGCTAAACCAATAATGGAAATTAATTTTGCTTAGTTCACTCAAGAAGATTTTTATGGAGTAAGGATGTTAACTGACATTTTATTTTGGGAAAAAAAAAGAATACAGTTTCAATTATTTGTAATCATTCTTAGCATGTAAATATCAGATGAGGAAATTCTCATGGAATCACAGAGTTGGAAGGTACCTAAGAAATCATGGTTTCCAACTTCTGCCTGATGCTTAAAACTTTCCTATGACATCCCCAACAAATGTTCATCTGGTCTCTGAAAATATTGAATGATAAGGCATTCACTATTTCTTGTTGCAAACTCATTCCAATTTTGTGCAGTTCTTTCACAGCATTCCAATGAATCTGGGTCTAGAATCTCAGAGGCACAGGTACTCCAGAGATAGGGATCACAGCTGATCATTGCCTACCAATCCTGTGCTCCTGTTGCCCGTGTTCTCACGTGAGTTTGCCATGTGCTACAGGTACAACGGAACTGGCTTGCACAATCTGGGGAAAACCAACTGTTAAATTTTCAGAGTGAGAATTTATATCTCAGAAATTGGAAAATATTACAAATCACAACTTGATTTATTGTTTTATTGATTTTCTAGACTTTAGAAACTAATGGAGAAAATGTTAATGCAGAATAAAGTTAAAAGTATATCATGAGTACATTTTTTCCCCCTCAGAAAAGTGGGTGTTAAACATTTAGCACTATGTCACCAGATCTACCCAACCTATTGGAGGCCATCTCAATGTTATATTGATATGTTTAATATTATTAAAAGGGAGACTTCCACTTCTGGAAGCCACGATGGTGGAGTAAAAAGACAGTCACTCTCACCCTCCCCTATCAACCTCCGAAAACCCAGAAAATATCATCCCAGAAAAAACCCCGGAACAGCTGAACCAGAAGAAATATGGGGTGCAGCAGTGCAGTAGCCCAGGTAGCTAGAGGGATGGATGGGAAAGGCCCCTCTTACCCTGGGGGAAGGGGAGCACTATGAAATAGGAGTTACCCAGCCAGCTAGTGGAAAGACCCACTTTAGCACACCAGGAGGAGATTCTGGTGCATCGGCATTCTACAGCAAATTGGTCTCCCAGTGCCTCAGCAAAAATAAGGGAAGCAGCACTACAAAGAGTCCCAGGTGGATAAGCACCCTGAATCATTCATCTGAAAGGAGCTGAAGAAAGCAACCTAGAGTTGCTTGATAGGTCCAGCCTTGTTGATTCCAACCCAACACCAGGTAAGCTGTCAGAACCCTACAGCCTCCAACTGCCAACCAGGAGGAGATCCCAAAGTCCAGGTGGTTGAGCAGGCAAACACCAGCAGCTGGACCTCTGAGTGCCTCAGTGAGGGCAGGGGAACCAGTGGAAACCAGCTCAGAAAACCACCAGGTGCCTCGGCATTCTACAGCAAAGGAGTCTCCCAGTGCCTCAACAGAACTAAGGGAGGCAGCACTGCAAGGGACCCCAGGCAGATAAACACCCTGTAGCACCCATCTAAAAGGAGCTGAATGAAGCTAAAGGACAGGAAAAGCAGGCAACCTAGGTTTGTCTGAAAGTCCCAGCCTTGCTGGTTGTAGCCCAACACCAGGTAGGCTGCCAGAACCCTACAGCCTCCAATTGCCAACATAAGACACCCCAGCAAACAAAGCCAGTGACCAAGACCTGGGCTCCCAACACAAGAAGCTTGAGTCAGTGCCCTCTACTACCCAGCAGGACAGCATAATCTCTTTAAAGGCCAGGGAGTAAAGAAACACCATGAGTAAAAAGAAAAGTACGATAGATTCATATTATGAGAAGAATGAAGATCAAGAGATAAATTCTGAAGAAGACAATATTGTCATCAAACCCACATCTGCAACATCAAATGAACTGGTCTGAAGCCCAAAAAAGCCTTCTTAGAAGAGCTCAGGAAGGATTTTAAAAGTCAACTGAGAGAGGTAGAGGAGTCCTTAAAAATTACAATTGGCCAAATGGAAAAAAAAAGTACACTGAAGAAAATAAGTCCCTAAAAAACACAATTGGCCAACTGGAAAAAAAGTACAATGTAGAAAACAAATCCCTTAAAAATGCAATTAACCAATTGGAGAAGAAAGTACAAAATCTAACAGAAGAAAACAATATGTTAAAAATTAGAATGGAACAAATGGAAACTAATGACTCTATGAGAGAGCAAAAATCAGTCAAAGAGAAACAGAAAAATGAAAAAAAAATAGATGAAAACATAAAATACCTCCTGGATAAAACAACTGGCCTGGAAAATCGATCCAGGAGAGATAATTTAAAAATTATTGGCCTACCTGAAAATCATGATGAAAAAAAGAGCCTGGACAATATCCTTCAGGAAATCATAAAGGAAAACTGCCCTGAAATCCTAAAACCAGAAGGTGAAATAACTATAGAAGGAATCCACTGCTCCCCACCTGAAAGAGATCCCAAATTGAAAACACCAAGGAATATAATAGTTAACTTCCAAAATTACCAGATTAAAGAGAAAATACTGCAAGCAGCCAGAAAGAAACAATTTAAATATCATGGAACCACAGTCAGGATTACACAGGACCTTGCAACCTCTACATTAAAAGACTGTAGGGCATGGAACATGATATTCCCTAAGGCAAAGGAGCTTGGAATGCAGCCAAGGATTAACTACTCAGTGGAAATGAGCATGATTTTTCAGTGAAGGAGATGGATATTCAATGAAATAGGGGACTTCCAAACCTTCCTGATAAAAAACCAGAGCTCAACAAAAAATTTGATTTTCAAGTACAAGATTCAAGAGAGACATAAAAAGGTAAAGGGGATAGAAAGATACAATATGTTGTTAATAAGAGCAAAATGTTTACATTCCTACAAGGGAAGATGACACTTGCAACTCTTGGGAACTGTATTATTATTATACCATATTAAAGGAGTATACATAAAGGGGGTGGATATAAGTTGACTTTGATGTAATGATAAAAAGAAATCTAATCAAGTGGGTTAAATGGATCCAAGTAAGTGGATTAGTCTGAGCTAAGAAAATGTACTGAGAAAGGAGGAGGCAGACAAGGGTAAATTACATTACAGGAAAAGACACAAAAACCTATTAGA